>NW_026000249.1:30373285-30379464 GCF_001458135.2 Marmota marmota marmota
CTCCTTGTCTCTGGCCTGTTCTAGTTGGCTGTCACAGTTCCGCCTACCTTGCAGGCGTGGGGGGGGGGAAGCTCTGCCTCTCAGCAGGCCGCTGCTCCTGTTCTGCCGGTGGGTCGCAGGCCCGCCTACCTTGCAGGAGTGGTTGGCAGCTCTGCCCCTCTGCGGGCCACTGGGCCTTTTCTGTCGGTGGTCACAGTTCCGCCTACCTGGCAGGCGCTGGGGGGGTGGGGTAGGGGGTGGCTCTGCCCCTCAGCAGGCCGCTGGGCCTGTTCTGTGGGTGGTCACAGTTCCGTCTACCTTGCCGGCATGGGGGGAGGGGGTGGCTCTCAAAGTAATTTTAGTTTAGAGGAAGGATATCAACACAAGATGGGAGCACTTAAAAACTTACTGTTTTACAACCAATGCATTTAATACCAAGTTGCTATGACATCAGCACTAAAAACTACTTTTCTTTTTAATTAAAGAAAAACTTAGAGAAGTTAATTGACCATTCAGTGAATGTTTTTGAATTAGGTATATAAGGCACTACTCTAAATCTTCAATGATCAACTCACATCCCAGCTTTTTTGAATAACAACTCTATCTACATTAGGAGGATATTATTAGGAAGTCACTGACATAATCTGCCCCTTCATATTCAGTAGCTTATTTTAATGTTTTGTTTTCTTACAGACACCAATAAGCACAGGCATCTGGGACTATCGTGGTGGGCTGGGAACTTTTAGGTGAAAGAGAAAGTCATTACTCTGGAACTCTGTGAATTTAGAGGGGCTATTGACAAACCATTTTGCTACTTTGTGTGTTTATAAGATGAGGTATCATTAGGAAAAGCCACATAAAGCTGTTGCAGCTGTGTTATATAAAAAGTGGAGATAATTTAATAGAAAATGTCATCCTTTGCAAAATGTTGATTGCCTATTTTTTTTCCATAAAGACTTCTCATCAGAGGGGCTCCAGCAGCTGTTAGAAGGCATCCTGTCACTGATGTTCCCAGACATTCTGGTATACAAAGCTTTTCATGTGCTATTTGGTATCCGAAACATTCTCCTTTCTTTTCCTTACCCTCCTCCATTTTTTCCTCCTTTTCATATTCTACTATTTGAAATGTGGAGTATTTTCTTCTTGTGAGGATGGAGCAAGGACTTGCTCCTTGACATTGGAATTGACTATAAACAGGAAAAGCATCTGCTGAAGTCATGAGGTGCTATTTTTTTCCATATTCAGGACTAAAACCCCCTAAAGCTATATCAGTTCTATAATTCTATAATGTTAAGGATTTCTCCTTAACAGATGGCAGTCATTACAAGTTACTACAGGGCATAACTCTTTAGAGGCCAAGACGATAATTTGTCCCATGCAAAAAAGAAAAGAGATTTGGTAGAGAAGAGGCAGGGTTAAGTACTTTTGTAATCAAAGAATTCTCTAACTTGAAAGTTCTGTTTTCTCATAATTAGTTATGGAAAGGTGACATGGTCATAAATTTCACATCATAAAAATCACTGGGCTTCAGAAATGTAATGGCTGCACATCTTCACTGAGTTCACAATAATCCCATAACTCTTGCCAAAGGCTTTACATTCAACAATTTTAGATAGAGTTCATTGTCACTAAGAGGATAATGGTTTATGACATTTCCATATATAAGATTCGGCTCACTAAATGTATCATGTGCTGTCATAGTCCAAAACAATTGTCAATTTGATGCACAAAGTAAGTGTACATTTCTTCATCAATTTATTCTTTTCACTGATACCTATTGAGCATCTCCTCTGTGTGTTGGGTATTATTCTAGGTGTTGAAGATACAATTATGAACAAGAGAGACAAAAACTTCTTATAAAACATACCATCCCTTGGACGTGCACATGCACACACACATTGGTGTTAAATAATGAAATACATTTGTGTTTGCACAGTTATGGTGGTCAGAATTTAAGATGGCTCAAGTTATCTCTACCTTTTCGTATCCATGGCTTTGTGTAATTGTTCCCCTTGAGTGTGGGTGGGAATTGTGGCTTGCTTATGATCAATCCAATGTGACAAAGGTGCTCTAGCACTTGCTAGCACTCTCTCTCTCTCTCTCTCTCTCTCTCTCTCTCTCCTCTCTCCCTCCCTCCCTGCCTTCCTCCCTCTCCTTCTCTTTGAAGTGGCAAGCAGCCACTAGTCCTACAGCCTCAAGAAAAAGATTCTGCCTATATCCTAAGGGAGCTTGGAAGCAGATCCTTCTTCAGTTGAGCTTATGATTAAGAAACCAGTCTTGTTTGACACACTTTGTGAAACACCAAGAAGAGGACCCAGTTTAGCCATGCCTAGACTCCTGACCCACAGCAACTGAGATAACAGATGTGTACTGTTTTTAATTTGCTGAGTTTGTCATTTATTATATGGCAGAGAAAATTAGTACAAACAGAATTATCACTATGCTTTTGGGTCATAGGAATAACTATCACTCTAAAATATCCAAGTCATTTTTGGATAATTAGGAATCTTTTCAAGAGTATTATATCATTGAGTCAAATATATTATTTTGTGTTAATATATTTGCCACACAACTCCTTTTGGTTTAAGTCACAACAGAGGACTAGCCTTATCTTAACTAAATGAATTAATCCATAAACAAACCTATGATGGATCCATTCCTGCTCCCCACACAATGAGTTAGGGCAATGGGTCCATTTAAATGCCTTATTTATAATTATGCTTCAGGTATGGGCCAATTTACTAAGAAATTTTACTAACCTCATCTGTCATAGTCCTCACACTAAGTTGTGAGAAAAGAAATTTCCCCAGGTTTATAAGGAAACTAAGGCTGAGAGAAGTAACAATTGAAGTGATATAGTCAGTAAGTGGCACAGGTAGTAGTCAAGCTGCAATATATCATGAGAAAGATCATGCTCATCTTATTCAACCACAGTTACCTGTGTTAGATATCGACTATTCTGTCCCCCACAGCCTGCCCTATGCCTACTAAGGTGCTAAGTAGCCTCTGAGTTGAGGTAGCTCTCTCCTCATTCTTTTGCAGGAAGCCTAAACCAGCATCAGTGGTTTTCTTTCAAACAGGAACAGCTATAAGAAACTTGTGAGCACAAGGAAATGAATAAGAGTATCTCCTCTGTAAGGTGACAGTTTTAGTCAAAATCATTAGCTGTATTTCAGACACTGCAGTAGGTACAAGAAATAATAATATTAATAATAATTCCTTTCCCCCACATCAACTACCATCACCAGGAGGTTTTAGGCTGGGAGATAAAACTTGCATCATTTCAAATTGATATACGAAGTACAAAGGGAGGGAACTAACTGCAAGCCTAGTATCTACATGGCTAGAGACTCTAGTGATGGTTTTCAGGGAAGTCTTCTGAGTGAAGGGGTCTTGATGATGGTATGCAAAGAAAAGTAAAATTTCAATTATGTGTTCCAGGGAAAGGTAATCAGTAGGCAAGTTATCAGTAGGCAGGAAGCAACTTGTAGTTTGCAGAAACTCTCAGCAGTTGAGTGTTAATAATAAATGAAGCATGGGGCATGAAGTAGCCAGAGAGTCGGCAACAAAAATCATAGATTAAATTACACGTGCAACTGTTATGTGGCAAGCTGTGTGTTAAGAACCTTACTTCAAAACAATAATTCTAACAATCAAAGCAAGCACAATTATGATCCTTGTTTTCCAAAAGAATAAAACTGAGGCCAAGAAGGGCTAAGTAACTTCTACAAGTTACCACAGCTAATAACTAACTAAGCTGACATTTGAATCTATATAATTTCAAGCTCTTAGCCCAATCTTTCACTGCTTTTCTAGGTAGGAGACAGGTCTAAAGAACATGGTTTTTCACTTAACCAATATCAGAGGTTAGAAAACCTTTTCTTTGTAAAGGACAAGATCATAAATATTTTAGGCTCTGTGGCCCATAAATTCTTTGTTGCAAATACTCAACTGTGCTGCTATAGGGTTAAAGAAGTCATCCACAATACATAAGTGAATAAGCATGGCTGTGATCCAATAAAACTCTATTTACAAAACAGGCATCTAAATGGATTTGGCTTATACACCAAAAGAAGAATATTAAAGACTTTTAAGCAAGCAATGGAGGTAATCAATTTGGGCAGTGCTTCTATTGATAGTCTGATTCATATCAAAAACATCATTGGGCATACCAATTTGGATGAAACAGCTGCTTCTAGCAAGGGTCAACTATTGAGATCCTGTGTATTTTCATTGGTCATTCATTTTATCCCTCTACTCCACATATATTTATTGAGGGCCCACCATGTTTCAGATACTATTTAGGTGCTAGGAATATAAACAACAAACACAAATTAAATTTCTTCTTTAGTGATGTTTGCATTCTAGAGAGGGTGACAGATAAACACACCACAAACACACATACCCACAAATATATACAATATTATAAGTGCTATGGAGAAAAGCAAATCAAGGATAAACAAAATTGGGAGAGTTACTTCTGTGTGAAGTGGTTAGGAAAAGTCATGAAATTGGAGCTTTGGAACAAAGACTTGAGGAAATGAGGGAATGAATCATGTGAATATATGGAGGGAAGAAGAAGTTTAAAACCCAGTGGTGGGAGTATAGTATCTGTGGAGCATTTGAAAAACAGCAAGAGTATCTATGTAGTAAGAGTTCAATGAGTGAAGAATGTATAATGTAGAGTCAGATAGGGAGTCAGGGATGAGAGCAGAATAAAAAGGTAAAAGAGGATATTTAAAGGGTTTGGGGTCTGGTTTAAAGAGTGGCTTTCAATATGGAGGTCTTATTGGAATTATAACATAATGGCTTAGGACTGGTAAACATAGGGCCTTGAAGAAAGTCTTTGTAAGTAAACTATTTAGTAAATGAATTGTTTTTCAGGAGAGCAGACTGTTATCTCAGATAAATTGACTTGAAGAAATTTCCTGAAGCAAACACTGAAGTTTTTTTTTTTTTTTTTTATTGTTTTATGGTCTTATTTTTCCAGGGCATGTTTACCTGGAACAAATAACTAAGTCTTACAGAAACAGGTGATCTTAGTTATTAGTCCTAATTGCTATATCATTTTGATGTAGGTTGACACATTTCTCATTGTTCAAAATTATATTGCACATACACACACATATACATATTTACTGTCATCGTCCATTTGTGCTTCTGTAACAGAATATCACAAACCAGGTAACTTATAAAGAACAGAAATTTATCAGCTCTTAGTTCTGGAAGCTAGGAAGTCTAAGATCAAGGATTAGTCATCTAGCAAGGGCTCTTTTGCTGAGTCATTACATGACAGAAGGACATGTGAGAAGAGGGTCAAACTAGCCCTTTTATAAAAAGCATTAATCCCACCCATGAGTTCAGAACTCTCATGGCATAATCACCTCTTAAAAGTTTCTCTTAATAATATTTTAATGGCAATTAAATCTCAACATGTTTTGGAGGGAGTATTCAAACCACAGAAGTTACATTTCAAAAAGCAAGGAAGACATCCAAATTCTAATATTATACTGAGTACCTGTGCGATGTCCTTTTACATACCATCTAACTTAGTCTTTGTAACATCCCTATGTGATAAGTAGTACTTTCTAAGATTCTAGATGAGAAAACTAAGAATCTGAGAATTAACATGCCTGTCTTTCTTAGTAATCCATGCTGCTATAACAAAATACAACAGACTGTATAATATATAAATAACAGAAATTTATTTATCATCATTCTGAAGGCTGAGAAGTCCAAGATCAAGGTGATAGCAGATTTAGTGTCTAAGAAGGTTTCCAAGATGGCAACTTGACTGTGTCCTTACATGGCAGAAGGCTGAAGAGCAAAAAGGCCTAACTAGTTCCCTCCAGACTTTTTATAAAGGCAATAATACCATTGAGGAGGACAGATACCTCATGGCTTAATCACCTCCTAAAGGCCCCCAGCTCTTAATACTCTTGCATTGGCAGTTCAGTTTCCATTAAGTTTTATAGTCTTATCTTTCCAAAGCAAGTTTTACTAGAACAAACACCTAAGTCATATTGACACAGGTGCTCTTACTTCTTAGTCCTAATTGCTATATCATGTTCATGTATAGTTGGACACATTTCTCACATGATTAAAATTGTATTGCATCATGAGATACATATATGTATTATATACGATATGATATAAGCTATGCATATTATATGATGCATATATTATATTTGAGATATATA
>NW_026000249.1:30380575-30384213 GCF_001458135.2 Marmota marmota marmota
ATATATATATATATTATACTCATAGTGAATTTTGGAGGGGAAAATCAGAAATGGAGGCTCTTTCCACAAATATTCAAATATTGGCAATACCAAGGTCACATAACTAGAAAAGTGACCTTGCCAGAATTGAAATCCAGGTCTTTTTCTTCCAAAGTTCATATGGTTAACCAATGAAAACATTGCTTCATATGAACCAAACCCAAAGCATCATGTTTCTGACTTTTAAAGAAAAATAATCTGCAACTATATGAAGGTCCTCAGTCCAAGGTCTAGAAAAGCAAATTATCTATTGGAAATGGGGGCATATTGAGAGGATCCTGAAAATAGCTGATCTTCCTCAAAAAAGAAACAAGGAAGCTGAGACAATGGGCTATTTAGGTACCTTACAAGGGTCACATAACTACTGGAAAAAAAAAAACTTAGATGGAGGTCTGTCTAGGCTGAATGCTATGCCTTCCAATTATTAGGCAAAGTGTGCCCTGACTCTAAACTGAGATCTGAAATATAATCATCAGAAATGGAGGTTCTTTCCATAGACAACAAGTTCAAATATGCAGCTGCATTAATACATTTTATTTTATTTTATTTTATTATTGGTTGTTCAAAACATTACAAAGCTCTTGATGCATTAATACATTTTAACCTCTAAATGTATTGACCTCAGGGGGAGTCTGAACCCTGGATTTCAAGTACATTTTGAAAGTGATTTCACCAAGGGGTTTTTAATCTGAATAAAGAAAGACAAGAAAGCTGAAATGAGCTACAAATCTTAAATTTAGTAAAAGGCCCATAAAAGAAGGCCTTTGTATCCCTGCAGGGTTTCTTTGTGTGGATCTGAAGATAGGAAGGAAGGAGAAGGTGGGAGGGAGCTCTGTGTGTGATATAAGTGACCACAGCCCAATGCTTTGGAAGACATCCTAGGCAGGGAAATTTCCTCCTCCAGGACCAGAGAGGATAGCAATAATAGCAAATATTAATTGAATGCTTACTGCATGCTAGGCTTCAGGCACCATTCTATGTGTCATATACTGTCTCTTGCCTATAAATTTCTACATGTTTGTAAAACTGGGGGAGAAAGAGACTTGAAAATTTACCCAACTCAAAGTATATCTGTTATTTTTTTGGTTATTTATTGAAAACAACAGGCAATTGCATCATATCCTCTCCCTGCCCCCCAAATTATAGCATTTTAATTAGATAAGTGTTTGGGGATTTTAAAAATGAACACTAAATAAGAGAGGAAAAGGGGAAAAAACACCTCAAGGTATCTCAATTGTTTCTGAATAAGTGAGTGTTCTTCAAAATATCCTAGCATCTCTAGCTCTCTTCTTGCTCCTCTTACCTTCTGCCATAAACTGAGGCAACAAGAATTTCCTCCAGATGTCATCACCTTATATTGCACTTAGCCTCCAAACTGTGAGAAATAAATTTCCTTTTTGAAAATAAACTAAAATAAATAAAGAAAACATTTAAGCAAGCATGGAATAAAATTCAAAGGCAAGGGGTATCTTCTTACATCAGGGATCTTAGTGTAGAAATAATCAGGGATATGTTGCACATGTATAGTGTAGGAGACCAGAATATGCCACCCAAAATATGCCTCTTTTGCATAAAGATTATTTTGAGCTGACTGAGAAACTGCAGACATAAGAGAAGCTTTAAAAACAGAGTAGAAATTACCCTGTATAATGGAAATTAACATGTATAAAGGAAATCCCCATTTGTAAGGATGTCCCCCTCTCTGTACCAGGAAAGAAGGATGACTAAATTTCTTAGACTATCAATGGAAAAATCACCATCCATAAACTTACCCTGTATACTGTACTTTTCCTTGTCACCTCCCCGTACCTGTCCCCTTCTTTCTTTGTTTCGGCTGAAGATGGTACATAAGCCTGAATTCAAAGTCACCTCCCTAAGATTTACTCATTGTTCTGTTTTTCTCCCATGCATACATGCTAATAAACTTCTGTTTGATTTTCTCTCATTAATGTCTTTTGTTATAGGGGTGTTTTCCCCACTAAGAACTGTGAAGAATATGGAGGGAAACTTATTTTTTTTTTTCTACATTAGAATGATCTCTTTAGTTTGAAATACTGAGGCGAAGAGATATGTATTTCAAGTGAAATCAATCCTCACCTGTACCCAAAGGAAAGAAAATGTAAAATGGAAGGGAGTTCTGTTTTTAGTGAAAAATCAGGTAAAAGCCAAAACAATAAACCATAACCTAAAATAATATCAGTGAAATGCAGATAATTTGAAACTAAGCATGAATAGATAACAAGCTAGACATAAAATTCTTTAGCTTCTGGGAAATAATTGCTAATCAGAGGTGAAAGACTTCTACAATGAAAACTATAGAACATTGAAGAAATTGAAGAAGGCTTTAGAAAATGGAAAAATATCCCAAGTTCTTGGTTAGGCAGAATTAATATTGTCAAAATGGCCGCACTATCAAGAGTGCTATACATATTTAATGCAATTCCCATTAAAAGTCCAATAACATTCTTCATAGAAATAGAAAAAGCAGTTACACAATTAATTTAGAAAAATAAGAGGCCCAGAATAGCCAAAAAAATCCCTAGAAAAGTAATGCAGGAGGCATCCCAATAGTATAAACTTAAATTATACTACAGAGCTATAGTAATAAAAACATCCTGGTATTGGTACAAAAATAGAATTGAAGATCAATGGAACAGAAGACACAAAGACATATCCACAGAAATACAGTTACCTCATACTAGAAAAAGGTGCCATAAACATAGAGAAAAGATAGCCTCTTTACAAATGGTGCTGGGAAAACTGGAAATTCATATGTACCAAAATGAAATTAAACCCCTATCTTTCACCCTATACAAAACGCAATTCAAAAATGGATCAGAGACCTAGAAATTAAATCAGAGACCCAGTATGTGTTAGAAGAAAAAATAGGCCCAACTGTCCATCATGATGACTTAGGAACCAAATTCCTCAACAAGACTCCTAAAGCTCAAGGAATAAAATCAAGAATCTAGAAATGGGATGGTATCCAACTAAAATGCTTCTTCACAGCAAAAAAACAATCAAGAACATGAACAGAGAGCTTACAGAATCAGAGAAAATCTTTACTACATGCATCTCAGATAGAGCACTAATCTTCAGGATATATTAATAACTCAAAAAACTTAAGATTTAAAAAAAACGGAGTCCCAAGATGGCCGCGAATAGAGTGCATCACACCCCGTGTACCGCGCCACTGCACGGGTGAATAACGAGTTAGAACAACAAAAAACTATCTTTTTAGGAACTTACAGCAAAATGGGGGTGCACTGAAACCTAGAGGAAGGATTTCCAGCACCGAGGTCCAGTAATTGAGTCTCATACACGAGCCAACTGTGCGACCGGAGATCCGGGCTGACTGATCTGCGTGGCCCGCCCCGCGGCTACAGACGGCGGGGAGCCGCCAAGAAGTGACCAGCAAGCAGGGAGATTCCTGCAGATTCTGTGGAATCCTGCCCCCTGAGCACTCACGGAGCCCCGGGCTGAGTTCGGGATTTCAGACGGGGAAGGAAGCGGGACAGCTCTATCCCCCACAATGGAAACTCCACCAAGGAAACCAGCGGCCACCATCTTGGAGAGCTGAAGTAACCACCGCCACTCTC
>NW_026000249.1:30389430-30411344 GCF_001458135.2 Marmota marmota marmota
GGGGGGGAAACAAGGGAGAGAATTGAACAACAGCAGATGAGGTAGAGAGGGATGATGGGAGGGGAGGGGAGGGGGGATAGTAGGGGAAAGGAAAGGTAGCAGAATACAACAGTCACTAATATGGCATTATGTAAAAATGTGAGTGTGTAACGATGTGATTCTGCAATTTGTATTTGGGGTAAAAATGGGAGTTCATAACCCAATTGAGTCAAATGTATGAAAGATGATATATCATGAGCTTTGTAATGTTTTGAACAACCAATAAAAAAATAAAAACAAAAAGATTTAAAAAAAACCAAATAATCCAATCAATAAATGGGCTAAGGAACTGAACAAATACTCTGCAGAAGAAGAAATACAATCAATCAATAAACCTATGAAAAAATATTCATCATCTCTAGAAATTAGAGAAATTCAATTAAAACTACACTAAGATTTCATCTTACTCCAGTTAGAATGGCAATTATCAAGAATACAAACAACAATAAATGTTGATGAGGAGTGGGGAAAAAGGTACACTCATACATTGCTGATGGGACTACAAATTGGTGCAACCACTATGTAAAGCAGTATGTAGATTCCTCAGAAAACTTGGAATGGAACCACTGTTAGACCCAGTTATCCCACTCAGTTTATATCCAAAGGACTTAAAATTAGCACACTGCTGTCACACAGCTACATCAATGTTTATAACAGCTCAATTCACAATAGCTAAACTATGGAACCAAACTAGGTGCCCTTCAATAGATGAATGGATACTCAGCCTTAAAGAAGAATGAAATCATGGCATTTGCAGGTAAATGGATAGAGCTAGAGAATATTATGCTAAGTGAAATAGGCCAAACCCAAAAAACCAAAGGCCATTTTTTTTTCCTCTGATAAGCAGATGCTGATCTATAATGGGAGGGGTGGTTAGGGAAGAATAAAGGAACTTGGATTGGGCAGAGGGGAGTGAGGGGAGAGGGTGTGGTGGTGGGAAGGATAGGGAAGTGAGATGGACATTATTTCACTATGTACATGTATGACTACACTACTGGAGTGACTCTGTACAATATACAGCCGGAGGAATGACAAGCTGTACTCCATTTGTGTATAATGTACTCCATTTTGTACACAAAGTACATTTGTGCACAAAATGCATTCTATTGTCATGTATAACTAATTAGAACAAATAAAAAAATAAAAAAATAATCACTATAAGAAATAAACTAAATAAATATTAAACAGCAAAAAAAATTGAACTGGGTTGCACTCTATGCATGTATGTCAAAATAACCCTACTGTCACAAGTTCAAATATATATCTAAAAATAACAAAGTTTTTTAAAAATAATATACCATATGCCAAGAAATATTCCAAGTATTAACTAATTTAATCCTGACAATCCAGTGGGGTAGGTATAATTCCCTATTTGTAAGCAATGAAACAGAGGCATATAGAAAGTAAATAACTTGCCCAAGATCACATTGCTATTAGCTATTAGAACTTGAGCTGGAACTCAGAATTCAAATAAAAAAATAAAATAAAAATGAATGAATGAATGAATGAATAAATAGAACCTCTCTAAAAATAACTAGCACAAGAATCCCTTGCTTAATAAAACAAGTTCCGGTACAGGCCTGGGCTGGGCTGGGCTGTGGTGGAGCCTCACTGGAAACACTTTCTGACAGAGTGTCAGGAGAGGCATCCCTGAACAAAAATCTCTTAGAAACAGGTGATCAGCATGGCAGCAAGGGTTTTGGAAGGGGGTGACCAATTTGTAGCTGATACTCTTTGTCAGAAGAAGAGCAAATGCCAAGTCATCACTCAAGAAGCCTGTGGCACATGGGTCTTTACTGCAAGAATGTCAAGCCAATCTCATCAGACGGTGCTACACAATTCATGTAAACCACTTTGATTGAGCCTCTTGACATAAAAATCCAAGCAGGCTGAAGTCTCACATGCTCTTTACCACACAATCCTCCAGCAATCAAATGGTCTATAACAACTATCCCCACAGAATATTTGAAAGATAATTTTTGTATCTATTCATTTTTGGGCCAAAGATGAATTACTCACAATATATGGTGTTGATTGGACATTGGAAAATAAGGTGTATGGGTCCAGTTGAAAGAGCCCTCCTTCACTCCTTCAGCCAAATAAATTCTTAAGATATGACAGGCTTAAATATAACAAAATGAAACTTTTAAAACCCCGATGAAACCATTACAAATATTAAATAATAAATTTAAGGTGTTTGATCAAAAAAATTGGAGACAAACACACAGTCAATTAAAACAAAAGCATGTATTTTGCTTCCCTAATATATCTGAACCTTTAGTGATTTCATATATATACACATATGCATACACATACATATGTACACACATATATATGTAATGTGTAATATATGTATATATATTAAATATAAAATATGGTTTATGTCTATAATTATAAATAGTAATTCATGACACGTTAACATTATATATATCTATTTGTATCTCTACAAAATAAATTTGGGTAAAGGTCTGGGCTGGGGCATCATCTTTATATGAAAAAATATAGAAACATAGGTAGATATAAATTTAACCCTCACGGCTCTGAGAGACATATGTTTAGAATTTGGCTTCTCTATCTTTAGAGTCAATCAATGTATAATAATAACTATAAACTCTAAATAGTGTTTCATTTCAACTTATATAATAAATATATATATAATGAACATATAATATATACAGATGCTTCATGACTTACAATGGGGATATATCCTGATAAACACATTTTAAATTTAAAATGCATTTAATACACCTAAGCTGGCTGGGTGCAGTGGTACACACCTGTAATTCCAGGGGCTCGGGAGGCTGAGGCAGGAAGATCACAAGTTCAAAGCCAGCCTCAGCAATTTAGTGAGGCACTAAGCAACTTAGCAAGATCCTGTATTAAAATAAAAATAAATAAATAAAAAGGGCTGGGGATGTGCCTCAGTGATCAAGTGCCCCTGGGTTCAATCCCTGGTACCAAAAAAAAAAAAAAAAAAAAGAGAGAGAGAGAGAGAAAGAAAGAAAGACACCTAAGCTAGAGAACATCCTAGTTTTTTTAAGAGAGAGAGAGAGAGAGAGAATTTTAATATTTATTTATTTTTTTTAGTTTTCGGCGGACACAACATCTTTGTATGTGGTGCTGAGGATCGAACCCGGGCCGCACGCATGCCAGGCAAGTGCATTACCGCTCGAGCCACATCCCCAACCCAAGAACATCCTAGTTTTAACTTATCCTATATTATACGTGCTCAGAACACTTACATTAGCCTACAGTTGGAGAAAATCACTTCACACAAAGCTTATTTTATACTACAGTGTGAAGAATCTCATATAATTTACTAATACATATATCTAAAAATATGATGACAACACAGCACACTACAGATTGTTGGTTGATTCCCCTCATGATCATGTGGATGACTTGGAGCTGTGACTGTTTGGTGCTCCTGCCCAGGATGGAGAAACTTGGTCATACCATATACTGTTAGCCTGGAAGATCAAAGTAACAAATTTGAAGTATGATTTCTAATGAATATATCCTGCTTCAAGTGAATGTATATTGCACCATCCTAAAGTCACAAAAAGTAAGTAGAACAATTGTTAGCAGGAGATCATCTGTATGTATAATCTTAAGGTGAACCATCATTTACAATTTTGGGCATAAATACATGTTTCCAATAGCCTTCTTGATAGTTTTGAATATTTGGGGCAAACTTATAATGTCTGTTGAGACTATCAATATGTTTTACTTTGTAATACAACTGATGAAGATCAGGGAGGACAACAGTATCAGAGGGCCAAATATGAGAGGCAACCCGTTTGCTTATAATACACTCTAGCAAGTATGCAGCTACCCACATAGCAGACAGCACTGATATTTGACTTTGTTGCTGACATAGCCTCAGAGACTGTGAAGATATCCAAACATTACCTGCACTGTTGATTTACTTTCTCCAGTCTCAAAATACACTGCCCAGTGATGGAATATGGGTTATTGGTCCATGTCTAGCTACCCTGAGGCAAAAATAGGGAGAATAATTCCAACTTCCCAAACGAAAGACAGGGCTATACATGAAATGGGAGATTCCAAACAATGGGGAAGAGATTGGATGCTAGACAGTTGTGACAATGAAAACTATCTACAACTGCATGCCTTAGCAATCCATAGTGGCTGCCAACATGGGCATTAGAGTCAACAGTCTGGAATCAAATACTAGATCAGCATTTGCCAGTTGTATGACCTATTGAAAGACAAAGTTATAACAAATATAGTCTAGAAGAACTTCACTGGCTTTAATTACAATTCTAGAAATAGGCAGCGGTGGAGTGGGACAGAAAATGGTTCAGAATGTCCCATCCTACAACATTTGTACATTATAGTTATAGTCAGAAAAAAAATAGTGAGGGGGCTGGGGACATAGCTCAGTTGGTAGAGTGCTTCCCATGTATGCACAAGGCCCTGGGTTCAATCCCCAGCACCACACACACACACACAAAAAAAAAAATCAGAAAAAAGTGACATACAGAAACAATCTGATTAGTTACAAGTGGCATTTGCCTTACGTGGTCATGCTTTAGCAGCTTCCATTCCCTGATTGGCTATAAGTTCAGCTGCTATGATTGGTTGAGACTCAATTACTTGGACATGACGTTATATTTCCAAGTTACATTACAGTCTGTTTACACATCAAGCTAGATTACAGTTCACTCTATATAGTGGCCACTTAGGACCAAACTTTATCACCCAAATACTGAGATGAGTTTCTGTCAAATTTAACAAACCTAACCGTTCTTTTAAAATAGGATTTCTTAAGAGAATTATTAACACCCCAAAACAATTACTGTGCACAATGCATTAATTTCTCTCTCCTGTTCCTAGAATGGTGCTATGTGCCTTCCTTGAAAAAACTGAGAAAATAGTTACTCAAATCTTTTCTTAAGGGCTTAATTCTCTCACTCAGCTCCTTCTTTAAAAAGTTACAGGCTTCAATAAATCATTCCCCTTTACTTTTTTATCTTTGATTTCTAAAGTATAGGTATGATGGGGATCCCTTTCATGTATTAGGGGTCTACTTCAGGCTTTGAAGATAAATCTTGCTGGCCAACCACAAGCAGTATTTTTTTTAAATTTTTTTTAGTTGTAGTTGGACACAACAATGCCTATATTTTATTTATTTATTTTTTATGTGGTGCTGAGGGTTGAACCCAGGGCCTCGCATGTGTTAGGCGAGTGCTCTACCGCTGAACCACATCCCCAGCCCACCACTAGCAGTTCTTTTTGTTTTTTTGTTATTAAGGATTGAACCCAGTGGTGCTCAACCACTGAGCCACATCTCCAGCCCTTTATATTTTATTTTTTATTTTGATACAGGGTTTCATTAAGTTGCTTAGGGTCTCTTAAAGTTGCTGAGGCTGGATTTGAACTCACAATCTTCCTGCCTCAGCCTCCCAAACTGCTGGGATTAAAGACTTGTGCCATGATGGTCAGCACTGGCAGTTTATTTTAAAGCTGACATTTCTTCCCTTTCTCTTCTCCTTCCACAGCCAAAAGGAAACAAAATTAACATTCTTCCTGTTAGAAGCCAAGCTGTATACCCTTCTGCTCATTGTTCACAAGAATAAAGAAACTACAGACCTGTAAACTGGAACAACAGCTCTTCCAAGGATATAAGTTAAACATTAATTAGACCTACTGGTCTTGGAAAACAGCTTTTGCATCCCTCTTCTTAAAGCTGTTTCCTCTAGCAGTGAGAATGGCAGCTCTGTGACATGAATCCAGAATCTTGCTCCTTTGCTAGCAAAGCAATAAAACAACTTTTGCCTTTTTTGCAAAATTTTGACCTCATAATTGGATCACATCAGGGACAAGGTCCAAGCTTTCAGTATCATGGGTAAAAATTGTTCCTTGGTCATAATTTTTAAAGAAAAATTAATGAGTTAAAACATTTAAAGCACTTGGAACAGTGACTTAGCTTTCCTGTGGATGAATATGAATATACCACAGTGAGCTTCACCATCATGTACAACCAAAAGACACTAATTTTAAAAAAACTAGAATAAAATAGCAGAAATATCAGTAGAGAGAATGGAACAGGAGAAGGGAGGAGGAGGAGGGGGAAAAGGGAAGTAGTGGGAACTGAACTAGAGAAAATTATATTTCATGCTTTTATATCAAAATGAATCCTAATGTTATCTATAACTAAAGAGAATAAAAATAAATATGAAAAATAAATATCATTGTTAGCACATCATATCACATTTATATTTTCTACTCCTATTTGTAGCAAAGGTGCTCAGTAAAATAGGTGAAGAATGAATGAATACATGTGTGAGTGAAGATGAACCATAGTGTTGTGAAGAGTAAAATTGGAGAGACAGGAAGCAGAAAGACTATTTGGAACTTGCTAGAACATTAACAATAAGAAGTAAGTAAAAAGGTTTTGAAACAGGGAGGAAACAGTAGTGAAAAATGGAGAAGGTACAAAGATAGTTTCATCAGACTTGGAATCTCATAGAGTGTGGGGAGTGGAAATAGTCAGACTTGTGAGCTTGGGTAACTGAGTGCATGAATGACAGTATCATTCATAGAATTGAAAACATTTCCAGGGAGATATTTGAGTTTGGGACATTTGAGCAAATAATCTTATAAGCAGTCTAAAATATATCTTTGTTAGTTTTTTTTTTTTTTTACTTTTGTAAAACTTTAAATTCAAAGGATTTTTTAAACAGGTTTCATCCAAAACATTCCAAGAAAAGTGGGATGTTTGGTGACTTGCTTGTGTGATTGCAAGTGGCAGAGACAACTGTTAGTACCTTAAGGAGAAGAAGGAGGAGGTGCAGTAATTTATCATTATAATATGAAGGAATAATGTGGATTAATGGGAAAAAATATAGCAGAGTCTCAGAAAGGGTACAATTAGAAAAACAAGCCAGCAGGTACCCAGAACTCTGTTTTAGGGTTTTCTTTCTTGGGTTGGCTTCCTTATTCTCTCTCTGCAGATAAGCATTTCTGTTATTCAGTCCACATGATGGGAGGTGGCCATGCCACCTGTAGTAAATATTAGTATTTTTCTCATATTCCCTCCATTTTTGATGATCCCATAGCTTTGGTATACTTTCCTATACAATTCATTTTCACCTGAAACTCTGTTTAAAGGACCTCCAATATGGTCTTGGAGTCCCATTTGGCTAAATGTAGGAGATATAAGTAAATGCCCGAGAATTTCCATTCACCCCACTCCTGGGTAGCCCTTAACCAATGATAACAGCTGAAGGCATGTGAATGCCTTATTTCACTTTCATGCTTCTAATCAGAAAAACTCTAAGGCATAACTTAACACTCCAGGGGGTCACTAGTAGAAAACATTGAGTTTCCCTACCTCCGGCAGGACTTTTTGCTTCTTGCATTTTTCCACCCTAATTTCATCAGTGTCTTACTGATTTCTCCTGTGAGCACTTACTTAATAATTTGCTTGCAGCTGTATCCTCATCTCAGGGTCTACTTCAGAGGAACTCAAATCTTATGGGTTGATTTGTGTCCCCCAAAACAGATACAGTGGAAATGTATCTGTTGGAATGTAATTAGATAAAATGTAGCAATTATGGTGAGCCCTAATTCAATATGACTAGTGTCCTTATAAAAAAGGGAAATTTGGACACAGAGATAGATGTGCACAGAAAGAAGACACATAAGGAGATGACCCTGTAACTAGAGTGATATATCCATAAGTCAATGAATGCCAAGGATTGCCAGCAAACACCAGAAGCCTGGAGATTCAGGAGAGATGAGAAATCGCTCAATTAGTCCAAGGCCTTGATTTTGGACAGAGACACTAAAACTGTGAAAGAATGAATTTCTGTTATTTTCAGCCACCCAGGCTCTGGTACTCTGTAATGCCAGCCCTAGGAAATGAATGCTTTGAAACTAACAGTCATGATTCCATGTCTTTATACCTCTTATTTTTAAGAAATCAATACAGACTGAAAATAGATTCTCTTAGCTCCTATTCCAGATACTCAAGTACACATTTTTATTGGATCACCTTGGCTCTTCAGATATATCTAGGAGGTAGAGTAACATCAAACCAGCATCCATAATGCAATTAATAGAAAATATTCCCATAAAAAGGGGAGAGAATTGTTTGTCCTATGGGCTGGAGAGATAGCCCCAAAGTGGCCACTACAAAAAGAGTTCTCAGAATTTTCAGAAGTTTCAGAGAAATCTGTACTCTCCTAATACCAAACTAGCACATATGCAACAAGAACTGATGAAGATTATTTTTTTTTTCAAATTCAGAATATGTCCTAAATTCATAGGGTTTCCAAAACATGAGATTTGAAAAATTCTCCAAGTTGCTTAATGTTGCCATTTTGATTTCCTGATTTAGTTTCTCAATAACAACAATACATGCTACAGAATAATGTTAATTCAAAATAAACAACAAATCGTGCTGTGCACTGAAACATGAAGTCAATTTATGTCAAATGTTGTTGCACAGAGATTGAAATTTAATAAACAGAAATCTTACCAGTATATCTATGAATTTACTTAGCAGAACAGTATTTTGTCTTCGGAGCCAACTCTAAAAGGGAGAAGAAAAGAAATGAAGTTAGGGTAAGTTTTCTTCTGAGTCAAACTGGAAATAGAATATTTTGTACACTGTATCAGAGGGTGAATTTCATTTCTACTATCTCAGTAGCAGCCAATTTGAGCCTGATTTAAAGCTGATTGTTTTCAAGCAGTTACTGGTATACATGCATTTATTAATAGACAGGCACTGAGTCTCATTTTTCTTCTACTTTCTCTACTAATCTAGTTATAAAATGTGATTTTCATCACCTTTGAACATACATGCATTGAAATGAAATACAATTTTCTTATTTCAATATCCATCCATCTTTTCCTTTTAAATAACATTTATTTTCTCTTTTAGGGCAGAGGAATTTTGAAGATAGAAAATCTAAGCACTTCAAGTTTCTTCTTGAGTAGAGGTAGTGGGCAATACATTAGCTAAACTCTTGACTTTCATTGTCAATTATCCAGAAGCAGACTCTGTGATAAGGGATCAGAAGCAAGTGATTTATGAAGAAGTGTTCATGGGATAATCTGGTTAAAAGATGGGGAAAACAGAAGAAGAAAAGGGAAAAAAGCAAGTAAGGGTATGGTTTTAGGCCAACCCCTTACTTAAGCCTGAGCATGAGTAAAGCACCAGCTAGCCATGGGCTAATGGTCATGTAGGGACAGAAGAAAGTTGGGAGGGGATACAGGGGCATGTCAACTACCAAACATTTCCAATGTTTTGCTATTATGGCAAAGTAGACCCAGTATCTCAAAGGAGGTCTCTAAGAGAATCACTGGGGTGTGCCCTTAGAAGAAATATCACACAGAAACTGGAAACAGTGCTCAGAAATGCTAAAAGGAATCCAACAGTGTACTTGATGTCTCTTTGCCAGGTATGTTCTAAGCGATATTGTTGAGATAGAAAGCACCGTTTTGTTTTTTTGTTTTTTTTTGTTTAGATTCTCTCCAACCTTAGGCAGTCTGCTTTAGACTACTTTGCTATAGTCCTCATGCCTACCCCAGACTCTTGGGTCACCACATCTCAGCCTGATCCTCTGTGCCCTCATTCCCCACTAATATGGTAGGATGGATCAAGCACAGATTAACTCCTTTACCTTCTTTAATTTGAAATTAGATTGACTTGTAACATAGAATTAATTGAAAGCAAAACTGCCTTTGATAGTGCTGCAAAATTGAAGTTGTCAAAATCATTATTTTAGAGAATGTTTTAAACATCAGAAAAAATCTAAAAGCCTTGTTATTAGTTTTTTCAATATGTATGCAGAGATAGCAGTTGATAATACCATATTTCTGAATGGCCCCCTGCCATGACTCTCATATATTGACTCAATCCTGACAAACTCTGAAGAAGAAACATAGGATTCTTCTTCTATAGCAGCCTTCTCCACAGGATGCTACAATGAGGAAGGATAATCTGGATAGGCTACCAACCCTGTAACTGATCACTCCAGTGTTCAAGTAGAATTGCCATAATTAGGCAAGATGTGCCTAAGTTTCATCCTCAGCTTCTCCCTTCTTTATAGGATTTACATATGTATGGGTATATCTAGAATCCTGAGGAGGTAGTTATAGAGAAATAACTACTTCAATGAGAAGCTGATTATCTTCCTAGAAAGACTTTCCATGAAGAAGAAGGATCATATGGACAGAGTTTGGTCAAGGGTAGTAGATGGTAGCTGATAGAAAAGGACAATTGTAAAAAAAAATAAAGAAAAGAGTCATTTGCTCTTGTCTTGACTCAATCTTCCAGCTCAGTTCTAGAAACTCATACCTAAATTCATACCTCTTGACATCACATTCCGCTCCCTTTCCCACAGCATGATCCTGCCTTTGTGACAATTTTCTTTATTTTTCTTATATATTTTTAACTTGAATATGGATTCCTATACAACATAATTTGTTTTGCCTTGTTTTTGAACTTTTGTGTATATAGACTCATAATGTTAGTATTTTTTGGTGACTGTCTTCTTTAGTTCAATGTTTTGTTTGGAATAGCTGGGTATAGCCATTCTCCTCTTGTTTTCATTTCTATATTTCACTTCTGGATATAATACTTCTGTATATTTGTTCTACTGTTAAGGTGCATGTAGATTGCTTCCATTCATTCATTTTACAAATTATACTGCTTAAACATTCTTGTATTCATGTATATGCATGAAAGAATTTCTCTTGGATATATCACCAGTAGCAAGATACAACTTCAATTTTATTAGAAAATGACAAATAGTTTCCAAGGTGGTTAGACCAATTTAAACTCCCACAAGCAGTACTTGGGGACTCCCATTGCTCATTGCTCTGTAATAATTAACCAGTCTGAATTATCAGACTTTCAGTATCTGTTAATCCATCAGATATTATTATATTTAAATTGAATTCCCTTGATTACTAATTAGATTATCAAATACATTCATGAATGCTTTGATTGTTATGTTGTTAAATGGAATATTTAGCTTCCATTTAAATACATTACATTTTCCATTTTTTAAAAAATAAACTTTTTGAGATATAATTTACAAGATGAATCCATCTAAAATGCACAATTCAATGAATCTTGACAAATGTATGCAACCAGGTAACTAGAACCCCATCAAGATATAAAGCATCTCTATCACTCTAGAAACTTCCTTTATATCCCTTTAGGCATTCCTAACTGCTATCATTGGGCAATCATTTATTTGGTTTCCTTTAGTACTTTTAGAGTAGTTTTGCCAGTTTCAGAATTTCATATAACTATAATCATATAATATACATTTAGGATAGCCAAGTATCCTAGATGGCCCACAATTATCCCTACCTTATGGTATTCATACCTTAGTATAGCCCTTTCCCACTCTACCAATAATATACAACAGAAGTAAATTATATGCCATTTCTGAAATGAGGTTATAAAAGACACATCTTAGTACCTTTCACTCTCATGCTCTTGGATTACGTGTTCCCAGAGAAACAAAGTACTCAGAAGTCCTATGGAGAGGCCTATGTGTCAAGGGACTGAAGCCTCTGCCAATAGCTATGTATGTAACTGAACTTGGAAATAGATGCTCCACCCTCAATCAAGTCTCAGATGACTACAGCTCCCTCTGAAACTTATCATTTTGGCAACTTCCTCAGAGACTGAGCCAGAACCACCCAGTAAAGTCAATCCTGGACTCTTGATGCAGTAAGATTGAAATTAAAAAGTTGTATTAAGTCACTGAGTTTTGGGCTAATGTTATGCAGCAATAGATACTTAATATGGTACTCTTTTGTGTTTAGCTTCTTTCACTCAGCATATGTTTTAGAGATTTGTCAAGGTTGTTGTAACTACCAATAGTTTTGGCTTTTTATTATATGACTAATAATATTCATTATCTAAATATTGCTAATGATTTGGTTCAGTATATGCTACTCAATAATATAGCAACGTGATCTATCAAATAATTTACGCTGAATGAAATTGAGAAAAGGCATAAGCAGGAAGAACTTTCTTACCTTTCCCTGAAGCAGGTTATATAAATAAGCCTCATGTGAGAGGAATCCTCCATAGAAAAATGACACTCCAAAACATGAAATATTGTTGAGCTGAAGACAATTAAGAAGAAGCAGATGAAGGAGAGCTCTCCATTCTGCTATATTTCTTAAAAACAGGACACAGATTTTCAATGACAAAAGGTATTCTGCCAATTTCCTTACTAGGGGGAACAAAAACTAATCACTGAAGACAGATGTTGACCCTCATTGGCCATGAAATAGGACCAGAGGAATCCACATAACAAGCTTTACTAAATAGCTTTTACCTTTCATTTATCTGCCTTCCCAAAACTTGCTGCTCCTAAAAACTCCAAGTATTTTTCTTCATCTTATCATTTCTTTAAAAATTTATGATTCTTTGTTGAAGATGCCATACAAGCTGGAATTCAAAACCTCTTCGAGAACTCCTCACTCCAAGGATGTCTTCAATGTATGTATGAAATATACATATTAATAAATTTCTATTTGTTCTTCTCATGTCAAGTTGTCTTTCATAAAAGGAATCCAATCAAAGTAAAACCTATGGGGTTATTTTTCTGCTTCATTTTCCTATCCCTGGAGGAAGGGAACATCCTTATCTCTGAAGACAAAGATGACACTACAATGAATCTGAAGGAAAAGGACTTGCAAAGTTTCCCCTCATTTGACTATCATTAACTCATACTCTATCCTGTCATATTTCTCTATAATTCTTTACTCTTCATCAAACCTAGCATAAAAACACTCAGATTTAACCAATTGTTTGGGTCATCTCCTTACTAGGGCTCCTATGTCATGTAAAACTTGTGTTAAATAGATTTGTAAGTTTTTCTCTTGTTAGTCTATCTTTTGTTACAGGATCCTGGGGTCAAGAAATCAAATGAGTAGAAGGAAAAGATATACTTTTCACCACAATAGTAGGTAGAGATGTGATTATTCTTATATGTATTTGTATCCTATAAGCTTTCTAATATCTTGATTGATTCTAATAATTTAGTTGCAGATCTTCCTTGATTTTTAAAGTACACATGTGTCATTTGTACCAAATGATACTATGATTCTTCCTTTCCTCAACTAATACTTTTTCTTGCTTTAGTTCACTGACCAGGGCACTGGTACAATATAGGGCAGAAGTAATGATAACAGACAGCCTTATTCTTTATACTAAGGAGAAAGATGGAACAATTAACCATTAAGTATGGTGATTGCTTTAAGTTTGCTCTTGAGTAAAAGTGTTTTTAAAGTGTTTGTTTTTTTAAAAAAAATAGTGTATGGATACTGAATTTCATTAAATGTTTTGTTTTTCTGATTCTATTGAGGGGGATATATATATATATATATATATATATATATATATATATATATATATATCTGTTTATGAATATAGACATCTCCTTTAACTTGTTAATGTGGTAGATTATATAAATTGATTTTTTGAAGTTTACCATCCTTGCATTCTTGGGATACTGCCAATATAGCATCATGCATCATATTTTACAAATTTTGCTGAATTGGTTTGAATATTTTATTGAGCATATTTGCATCTATATTCATGAGTAAGATTTACCTTTAATTGTTATTGCTTGTATTGCCTTGGAATGATTTTGCATTGGGTTATTCTACCATTGGGGCTCAGAAAATGCAAAGAATGACACTTTGACACAGAAAGTATTTTGTAATGAAGCACATCAGTGTCCCGTCCGGCAGGACACATCAACGTGGGCAGCGAACCTAGATGGGGAGGAATGAAGGGACAAGAGACACGAAAGGTGACAGCAAGACAAAAGTTCTGATCAAGCTGCAAACTTTTATTGTTCACACAGGGGTATTTATATGCTGGGGATGGGGAAGCTCTCTTATCGGCAGTTGCTGGATGTCTGCACAAGGTGAGATAACCGCAGGATGTTTCAGGAAGATAGGTTTCAGGAAGATAGGTGGCTGCAGGATGTCTCAGGGAGATAGATGGCTGCAGGGTGTCTCCCAGGCAGGATGTCTCCCAGGGGGCTGTTTCTTGTAAGTGTCAGGCTATTCTTTGAAGGAGAATTTCCTTCTAGTCCCTGACACATCAGAAAGGCCTCAGAAGCAAAGTCTCTTTCTGATCTTCTCCTGACCTTCTTTTTCCTGCTCCCCTTTCCCCCTAAGGAAGGCCATAGACACTAAGAACTCCTCTGAACTGTCTATAAAACTAGAACCCTTTACCCCCAAAGTTACCTATAAAACCTGAAAATGTTATTTTAACCTTCTTCCTGCATTTCTAGATAAAGGCTGGCCATAAAGAAATTCATTGACTTTTGTTGTCAAAAACCCTCATAGGTTCCTCATTCCAAAGGGGTCCTATCCTATACCCAGAAGGAAGGAATGCTGCACAGAGAAGCCAAGAGAATATAAATAGATAAGCCTTACTGAGTTTCCTCTCTCAGTGTATTACTGTTGGGCCATATCCTTTATTTTCTAGTCATATTTCTACATGGCTGTACATTCTTCATTGAATATAAGCATAAAAATGAACAGTTTTCCCTGGGTTTTTGGATCTTCATTTCTGAAGGCTCCTGTCACACACTAAAAAGCTTTGATTAATCTGTTTTGCTTTTCTCTTGTTAAGCCCTTCTTCTGTTATAAGACTGTCATTCATGACCTTTATGATGGGGACAAACGAGATGACACAGTTCTGCCCCTACATGAGCCTCATAAAATAATTTGGAGCATATTAACCCATTTGTTTTATTAGAACATGTTTGTATCAGATAAAAATTTCTTCTTTGACTACTTGCTAGAACTCTCCATCAAATATACTTGGATCAGGCTTTTTCAAAAATTTTTTTATTGATGATAGTACTTTAATGGTAGCTCTTCATTCTAGGTTTTCTGAAATGAGTTTCAGAAAGTTTTAGGGCTATTAACAAATAGTACATGTCTCCTCCTTCTAGACATCTAATAGAATTTCACTGACCCAGTATCGTTGAAATTTGGTGCAGTTTGGTACCTTGCTTGGATCAAGGAAATGTGAACACAATCACTAAGAATTATTCAGTCAGTAGTTGTAAAGTAATCTGTAGTGNTTTTTTAGTTTTGGGCAGACACAACATCCTTGTTTGTATGTGGTGCTGAGGATCGAACCCGGGCCACACGCATACCAGGCGAGCGCGCTACCACTTGAGCCACATCCCCAGCCCTATTTATTTATTTTAAATGTTTGTTTTAGTTCTAGTTGAACACAAAGCTTTTATGTCCCTAGTATCTCTCTTTTATTCTCCATGTCTTTTCTCTTTGTGGCCCATCCTGGAATATTTCTTTTGACCTATCTACTATATCACTAATTTTGTCTTCCCCTGTGTTTAATTGGCTAATAAAACTGTCCATTTGGTTTTTATTTTCATATATTTTAAATTTCAGAAGTTATATAAGTTTTTTTTTTCATAAATATGCTTGGATCTTTTTAAAAAATGGTTTCTTTCTGTGCCCTGTGAATAGTTTACAAGCTTGTCTTTTTTTAAACATCCCTATATTTTTATAATTTGCTTTCGATGATTGCAATATCTGAAGTCCTGGGGTGGGACATAATTTTCTGTGATCTGTTTCTACTGACTCTTACTCATTCTGCATTGCTTTTTGTGTGTAGGTGTACTTAGCATTTCTTTTCCTTTCTTTCCTATAAGCTGCTCACTATTTAGAAAAGTGATTTCATCAGCTCTTTGATGTCCAGCATGAAATACTGAAAGGATATTCTCCCATATCTACACAATACTTGGAAGTCATTATCAGTCTTCCACAGATTTAATCTAAATTTATAGCTTCAAAGTTTCTTGATCACCTAGATAATTTTGGTTGTAAAACAGAAGAGGTCTCACTTATAGTTATAATTTTTCAGGGATTTTTTTCATACTTATTTCATCAGTGTCAATCCTGTGTGGCAAGAGACTGGGGCATATTTACTTCTGGTTCAGCTTTTATCATACTCTTATACTTGGGAAGATCCTGAGTTTTCTTTCTCCAAGCCCTATCAGGATATAGTTTGCCAGATATGGTAAATGCCCTCAGGGAAACATTGACTTCAGTGCTCTCTTTCCTCTCTGGCTTTCTCTCACGTAAGATATTGACCTGACAATTTTCTATTTGTCAGTTATTTAATAACCTTAAAGATTTTTAAATTTTAGATCTTTAAATTGCTTCTAGTGGGAGGATGAGTCTGAATTCTTGACCTGTTGAATTACTCTGACTTCCTGTTTATATCTAGAAGGACTTGGCCTGGGAACCCTGAGTTTCATTATGATTACTTCTGAAAATATTTTCAAGTATTATTTTAAAGCTCATTTTTCTCCTCCTATTATTTGGAAGTTTTATGGTCTGGATATTAGACTTTCCCTGAAAAACTCATTGAGACAATGCAGGAATGTTCAGAGGTGAAATGCTTAGATTATGAGAACTATAACCTAATCAGTAGATTAATCCATTTGATGGATTAATAATTTGAAAGGCCTACTGTACTGGGTGGTGACCATAGGCAGGTAGGGTGTGGCTGTAGGAAGTACATCACTGGGGATGTGCCTTTGAGATTTATATTTTGTCCCTGGTGAGCATAGATGGCTCTCTCTGCTTTCAGACTTTCATAAACTATGCCCTTTTGCCATATTTAATGTTCTGCCTCACCTCAAGCCCAGAGCTGTGGAGTTAGCTGACCATTGGATGAACCTCTGAAACTGTGAGACAAAATAATAAACTTTTCCTCCTTTAAGTTGTTCTTGTCAGGTCTTTGAGGCACAGTGATGAAAACTAACACAGGGAGATAGGGTTGAGGTTAGATAATTGCCTAATGATCTGTTTGTTAATGGTAGAATCAGAGCTCAGAAAATCATACCCCAAGCTATGTGTCTTGGCATGCTGAGGATTTTGGCCTGAAGGAGACTGGGATATCTATGGAAGTAGGAAGGTCTCTGTAAACTTCCCTATTCTGTTTCCCAAAACAGGTCACAGAATCTAGAATTCTTCTTCCCCAAAGTAAGCCATATAATCTAAGAAGTTCCCTGTCTGATCTTCCTTCTCTTCTAAATACTCTCATGTTACAGATGTCCTGCCTCATACTCAAAGAAAAGGAATGTCATATAGAGACACAAAAGAAAATCTGCACAAATAGACCTTGCTATGTTTTCCAGTTCATTACCATTAGACCATATTGCTTTCGGTCCTATCATATTCTATGTGACTGCTCATTGCTCATCAAAAATAGTTAAATATGTAGCATAAAACAGTTTTCCCACTAGGCATGGTGGTATAAGTCTGTACTCCCAGTGGCTTGAGAGGCTGAGGCAGGAGGATCTCGAGTTCAAAGCCAGCCTCAGCAAAAGTGAGGTGCTAAGCAACTCAGTGAAACCCTATTTCTAAATAAAATACAAAATAGGGCTGGGGATGGGGCTCAGTAGCTAAGTGCCACTGGATTCAATCCCTGGTACACCCCCCTCAACCCCCCCCCAAAAAAAAACAGTTTTCTCTGAGTCTTCATTTATGACAGTTTCTGGGACATAAATTTGTTATGCTTCTCTCTTATTAATTTATCTTTTGTTTAGGGGTATTGGTCATGAACTTAGCAACAGATAAGGAAAAGGATAATGCTTTTCCTTCTGTATAACAGTGATGTACTTGTACAACATTTAGCTCAGAGAAACACAGTTCTGTTGGTGATTTTCATGCTGATGAAATTTACTGAAATGGAACATTTCACATTAGTATTGTATGTGTTTTTCAATTTAATATTGTAGAAGTGGATCATAAGTATTTTAAGAGCAGGGACCAGGAATATTTTGTTATTTATTTCCAACAGAGTACTACCACAGAGTAGTACTCAATAGATATTTGTTAAATGAGTAAATTAAATGAGTGAAGTGTTCCATTATGTATTTTATGCTATATCTACCAGTTACTTTTAAGGTTCCTTTTCTTTTTCTTTTGTGGAGGTAAAAAACAACATTATTTTTTTAAAAAAATGTCTAAAAACATTTGTCTTCCAATATAATCTAAGAGTTATTTGGGAGGCCAAGGAAGAGGCTCAGCTGTTAAAACTCCTCAGGAGAGCAAAGACTAGAGGCATTGTAGGTGTTCTTTGAAATTCTGATTAGCCTGGCAACTCCTGAGAGGCAGATTTGGTTACTGAAAGCAGGGTTTCTTGTTCCCACCTCCTTTTGAATAAGTACATGAAAAGCATGAATGTAGGAGAAATATAATTTTAGGAAATATGCTATATCAATGTTTCTTCTGTGATGAGCTGCACAGATATATACATTATCTTTACTATCTATAATATTTATGCAAAATGCACGCATACAGCAAATGAATAGCAGGCTTTGACTTTTTTGGGAGACATGTACATGAATTAATTGCCTTCTAGAGGTCCCATAACTCCAAAGGAGATATAATCTCTGTCCACCAAAAAATCAAAGTAGATGGATGTAAAGAAGGGAAAGATTTGCTGTTTAGGACTGAGTGAATGAGGGCAGCGAGAGGTGATATATACTGATATGTTGACATAGTAGGTCTTATATTCTTTTGTACATATTCTGTCTTCCTTGGCTGCCCCTTTAATGTATTTCCAGTACTTGAAAATATATTTAATTTATAATCATGCATAAAAGTTTTATATCATGCTTCCTCCAAGATTCTAAGCAAACCAATTCAAAGATTCCTGTCTTCTTAAAGATATTTGTAGGAGAAAAATGCAGGGCTACATAATCACTGCTTGATATGGATGTGTAGGGGAGAAAGAAACGTGTCTTTCTCTTCTGAAAGGTTCATATTTGAATCAGAAATAAGCTGGCAGTAGAGGGATTAACAGGAAAAGAAGTCATACACATTTATTATGTGCACAGAGGTATCTCAAGAAACTGAGTACCCAATAACCCAATGAGATTCAGAAGCTTATATTCCCTCTTCATAGGGGAGAGGGAATGGGGACTGCAGGCAATTTTAGAGAAAGAATAATAATTTTAAACAGAAATACATGGGCCCAAATAATAGACAATGGTGTGGGACCAAGTTCATCTGAGCTCTGGGTGTGATGTAGAATTTTCATTCTCTTCCTTTGTAATAGGAGCTTAATCTTCTTTGGTTGAAAAAAAAATATCAGGAGGGGATAGAAGACAATTGTATTCCTTTTTGACAGATTTAGTCTTGAGGTAGATAAGGGAACTTCAGAGAAAGCCCTTCCATGCATTAGCTGCTCCCCAGGTACTCCTATTTGAATTCCGAAGTCCAAAGCAACATATTTTGGGGCAGCATTTTCTGAACCCAGGCAAATACAACAAAAGTGTACACAAGAGAGGAGAGCAAAGTGAAAACTCAGAAACAGAGAAAAAACAGTGCAAACAAACAAAGGATAGAGAACTTGTGATTAAAGATCTTTATCCTCCTGACTTTATGGACTGATGTGGAAGGGTAATCTGAAAAACTTCCCAGCAGTTGTGAATCTCATTTTGGTTTATCCAAAGCATTTTTATTAGAGATTCTGATGATTTTCCAGGAGATTTTTTTCAGAACTGGGTATTAATCCCAGGGTGGTTCTATCTCAGTCTTTTTTTTTTTTTTTAATTTTTGAGACTTGATCTTGCTAAATTGCTGAATGTGAACCTCAAACTTGTGATCTTCCTGCCTCACCCTCCTGAATTGCTGGGATTACAGGCATGTGTTACCATACCTGACTCTTTTCCAGAAGATTTTGAAATATATTAGGTTAAAATATTCTTTCTTAGACTGAGTCTGATTTAATTTTTCCTTCTCAGATCCTACTTTTGAATCAATCTTAAAAGATCTGATCTTGTCAGAAAAAGGTCTTTCAGATTGTACTTTTGTGTTAAATTTGTTAATTGAATTTCTTGCTGAGTTGAAAATATTTACATTTAATATAGAAAGTAGGAATGAGAGAGAGGTTGAATTATATAATATAGCCCTCTCAGTGAATAAAGTTAGGAAATATATGTGTGTATATAACTAACTTACCTATACAAACATGACTACCTTTCTGAATCTATTTGTACATTACAGTAAACATAAGTTCATACTCAGGCTTATTCTAACCCTCCCCTTCACTTATTTATAACTTTGACAGTGAGACACCTGGCTCTCATTATCTACTGCAGGGAATCAATAAACTTTCCTTTAAAGATTAGACAGTAAATATTTTAGGCTTTGTGAGTCATACGTCCATCTCTAGCACAAGTCTTCAGCTTTGAATTTCTTATTATTTTCATAAGTCATGAAGTATTATTTTTCTTTTAATTTTTGTATCCATGTAAAAATGAAAAAGGAATAGGGGTATAGATGAGTGATAGAGTGCTTGTCTAGCATGCACAAAGTCTTGAGTTCTTTGTGGACTGTACAAAAATAAGCTAGGTTTAGCCCTCAAGCCATAGTATCCTGACCCTTGTTCTATAATATATTTGTTTAGTGTAGTATTCATATAAGATCACTTCAGAGTTGTTGATTCATACCCCTGAATCAAGAAATTTTCAAATTAAAGTGTAGTGTTTACATATGGTACTTTTTGTCTTATCCTCAGAGTTAAAACATTGCTTTCCAAAGTTATTAGTTGAGATCCATCCCCACCTCCATCAGGGATTTGGTATACACTACCCCAAAATATGGTACCTTGGCATTTGGGAAAGTCCCTCTCACCTTATTCTTATACCTTTCCCCTTGAGGTAGGCCATAGCCATAAAACCCAGCTGATCTTCTCTTGAAATAGGTCATACAATCTTCATTACAGAGGTGCCATCTCTATTCCTGGTGAGAAGAAACATCCTTATTTCTGAAGACACAGTAGCAAGGTTGGAGTTTGGGCCACATTTTTTCCCTGCTATGTTTGGCAGAGCAATTATATACTAAATATTTTCTATCTTTCTAGGTTACCACTTTTTCTGTCTTTAAGTTAAAGAAAGTAGGCTTTTATTGGGTCTTTGTCTTTGCCCGTTGGAGTTTCTGAATTGCTGGAGTCTCCAGTAACCAGTCTGGGAAAAATGAGTCAAAGATGACAAAAGTCATGGTCTTTGTCAGATAGCTTCTGGCGAGTCTGACTTCTCTCTACCCTTCAGAAAATCCTTGTGTTTATTTTCTATAAAATAGCCAGTTTTTACTTGTATTTTGTAAGGAGAATAGAAAAAAAATCATATCTACTTCATCTTCCCAGAAGTAGAAATCTAACTGAACATTGTTTATCATTCAATTAGTCTATTAGTTCTAACTCTATTTTTGTTATTTTAATGGTGGCTTTGGAGTTTTTAATATGCACCTTTACTTTACTAAGTCTACCTTTAATGGATGTCATATTTTTTTAGTGTAAAAACCATATACTAGTATGCTTTTTTCTCTCTTCCTGAACTCTGTACTATTGTTTTTGTTAATTTTTATTTTAATTGTGATATAAATCTCAGATTGATTGTTATTACTTTTGCTTCAAAAGTACATTATATTTTAAAGAGACTTAAATAATGAGAAAGAGATGTTACATATTTGCCCATGTAGGTGCTCTTTCATCTTTTGTGGAGATCAGTATTTTATTTTTATTTATTTATTTTTTTTTTAATTTTTTATTGTTGGTTGTTCAAAACATTACAAATTTCTTGCATATCATATTCCACACTTTGATTCAAGTGGGTTATGAACTCCCACCTTCACCCCATACACAGATTGCAGAATCACATCAGTTACACATCCATTGATTTACATATTGCCATACTAGTGTCTGTTGTGCTCCGCTGCCTTTCCCATCCTCCACCATCCCCCCTCCCCACCTCTCCCCTCTCTCTCCTCTCACTCCACTCTTTCTTCTCTCACTCATCGTT
>NW_026000249.1:30416010-30439152 GCF_001458135.2 Marmota marmota marmota
AACCCAGAATTCAGCCCTGAGTACGGTGCTTGCACGGCTGGCAGAAACTGCAGTGCTGTATCCCTGCGTCGCTATCTCCTCGTTTCCCAGCGCGCCTTGCAGACTCTAGCCGCGAGGCGATTTGCTGAATAAGCAGTGTTACCCTCCGTGCGACAAACCTCTCGCGTTTGAGTCCCCGTAGCCGATCCTCGTGCGGTAGAAATCCTTCCTCCAGGTTCCGGAGCACCCCACTATTGCTGGAAATTCCTAACAAGATAGCCTTTAGCCGTCCTGACTTGTCATACTCCCACACAGTGAAGCAGCACACGGGGGCAATGCACTCCCCTCGCCGCCATCTTCCTCCGTCTCACATTGAATTTTCGAGATCAGTATTTTAATTTGGTTTCTTTATCTGCCTTCCTGAAGGACTCCCTTTAATTTTCATCTTCTGTGGATCTGCTGATGAATACTTTCCACTACTGTATTCCTATAAATATTTTAATTTCACCTTTATTTTAGCAGATTTATTGAGAAAACTCACAAACTATACAATATACCCACCTAAAGTCCACAATTCAATGGTTTTCATTATTCTTACAGAGTTGTAAACATGTCATCAAATCAATATTTGAAATTTCATCACTCAAAATAAACTTTGTATCCTCTAGCAGTCATTCTCCATTTCCTTCCAACTTCTCCACACCTAGACAAACACTAGTCTACTTTCTACCACTATGATTTGACTCTTTTGGGTATTTCATGTAAATGGGATTATACAATATGTGGTCTTCTGTGTCTAGTCTCTTTAACTTAGCATAATGTTTTCTAACTCCATCCATACGTCACATATTAGCACTTAATTCCTTTTTATTGCTGAATGATAACCCCATTACATGGATATACAGTATTTCATTTATCTAATCATTACTTGACAGGCATTTGAATTTTTTTCCACTTTTTGGCTACTATGAATAATGCTGTTTGAATATTTGTATAAAAGTTTTTGCGTGGATGTATATCCTCCTCATTTATCTTGTATATGTGCCTTGTAGTAGAATCACTGTATCATCAGGGAACTCATTGTTTTTAACATTTTTCAGGAAATGCCAAACTTTTTTCCAAAATGCTTATACATTTTACATTCCCACCAGCAATGTATGAAGGTCCTAATTCGCCCACATCTTCCCCAAGACTTATTATAATCTTTTATTATAGCCAGATGGAAACTGGTATTTCATATGTTTTGGTTTGCATTTCCCTAATGATTAATAATTTTAGCATCTTTTATGTGCTTACTGGCGATTTGAATATCTTCTTGGAAAACTGCTTGCTTAAATCATCTGTCCATTTTTAAGTTATTTGTTTTTTAATCATCGAGTGGTAAATGTTATTTATTCCAGATACAAATCCATTATCAGAAATATGAATGGAAAATATTTTCTCCCATTTGTGTGTTATCTTTTCTTTTTCTTGCTGGTATTCTTTAATGCACAAAATTTTTACATTTTGATGATGTTCATTTTATCTGTTTTCTTTTGTTCCTTGTGTTTTTGCTGTCTTGTTTGTCTTTAACTACTCCAAGGTCATAATTTCTTTGAAAAACTTTATAGTTTTAATGCTTAATTTAGGTCTGAGGTCAACTTTTTTTTTGTATGGAATAAAGAGGGTGTCCTTCTTTCTTTTGCATGTGGCTATCCAAGTCTCCCAATACCATTTATTGAAAAACTATTTACCTTTATTATACTGTCTTGTCACCCTTATCAAAATCAATTTAATTGATCTATATGTCTTACCTTTTGCTAATACCACACTATCTTGATTATTGTAGTTTTGAAATCAAGAAGTGTGAGTCCTTTAAATTTATCCTTCCTTTTCAAGATTGTTTTGGCTATTCAGGGGGCCCTTGAATTTCCTATGGATTTTAGGATCAGCTTTTCAATGTCTACAAAAAAAAGTCAGCTGGGATTTTGATAATGACTTTTTGGAATCTACAGGTCAATTTGTGAAGTATTTCTATGAAAATGATATTAAGCCTTTATATCCGTGAACATCGATATTTTTCCCTTTACTCAGATCATTAATTTTGTTCAATAATATTTTGTAGTTTTACATTTTGTACTTCTTTTGTTAAATCTTCCTAAGCATATTATTCCTTTCAGTACTATTGTAAATGAAAATATAATCTTATTTTCCTTCCTTTGTATGCCTGATAGTTTTTGCTTGGTTTTCATTCATTGTTAATTTTACATTATTGGGTGCTGGATATTTTGTATTCCTATAAATCTTCTTGAACATTTTTCTGGGATAGAATTAAGTTAGTTGAAAACACTTGGGTCATTTCAGATTCTGCTTTAAGATTTAAGGTGGCTCTGGAATAGTAGGATGGTTCTTTGTACTATATACAAACCTCCATGAATCTTGTGGTATAGCACTATTTCTGGCCCTGTGTGAGCACTTCTCCTTCTAATTCTTTCAGTTAGTTCTTTCCCTGTCTTCATCTAATTTTCTTATGCACATACTCTGATTGATACTCAGTGGGGAACCCTCTGCATTTCCCTGGAGTTCTTTCTCTGTACGGCACTATCCTTTTTAGACTTCTGTCCTGCTAACTGCAGGTCACTTTGTTCTCCCCAGATACTCTGCTCCTTCTCTTCAACTCAATGAATCTGTGAGCTCTGACTGTGATTCTCCTCTCTATGCTATAGCCTAGAAACTCTCTGAAAAGAAATGTAACACACTCATATTCCCCTTTTATTAGGATCACTATACTTTGGCTTTACTGTCTGATGATATAAAGTATCTTGAAAACTGTTGACTCATATATTTGGTCCACTTTCCCCTGTTTTAGGCAGGATGGTAAGTAAGGCTGCAGTCACTCCAATTTGGCTGGAAGAAGTTCCTCTTACCATAATATTTTTCAGATCAGTTAAAATATTATACCATAACTGTTAAATTAAAAATATTACTAGGCAGGTCTAGTTAAGTAGGTATTTAATCACAAGTTTTAAACTACAATTTAAACTATAGTTAGAATAATGATAGCCTTGTAAATTGAAAGAGACAGGAAAAAAGGAAGAAAAGGGTTTCATTATATATTTACTAATTGATATATTACTAACATAATGGTATTATTATTATTATTATTATTATTCCAAAAAATAATCACTATTGGATTTTTCTGAATGATTTTACTCATTTCTACCTCATTCTACTCTTACTGGTCAACAGTCTATTTTCATAAGGTCACCCAGTCCTGGGAAAAAGTTGTCCTGGGAATTACATATCCTAACTTCCCTATAGATGGAGTTTTCTGGATGTCAGACTATACAGGTGACATCAGCATGTATCTATGAATCTGCAACTGAGGCCTCAAACCTACCAACATTAGGATATTTAAGAGAATATGGTAAGGGCCTTTCTATCAAAATTCTGAATTTGTCTTTGTTAACTCTTTCAGAAATATTTGCTAACCTGCAACTTATAGCTTTGGTTTCAGATAGATATAATGTGAGAACAGAAATCCCTATTGATAAGCAGAATGTCACTTTATTCTGGGAACTATATTAGAATGGAGAAGATTGGATTATTTTATCAGGACATAGATCTGAAGTTTGTTGACTGCCCTGCAATATCTCATAATGACTTAGTTTATTTTTATGAAAGTAAAAATATGTTGTTGGCATAGGAATTATTGTACCTCAAGAACCTTAGTATCTGCCTTGTAAAATACATATGCCATTATAATTAATATCTGAGAAACATGAATGAATAAGTCACTTTCCTGATAACATATCACTTTGTATGGGAACAAAGTTGGTAATCTACACATATTAAAAATATTAACCAATATTAAAATATTTTATGTTATAGCGCTTCTCTTGAGCTTCTTATTTAACTTGACAATTTTCTCCAAATTTTGTACCCTAATAAAATTCAACTCTTACCAGTCCATTAGTTAGCATGTTAATTCTTGCTAACATCCCTTCTTGCTCACAAATGCCACTTTCTATGTTATAAGATAAGGACAATTCATTTAGTGCAGTCTAGCAGACATCTCAAAAACAATAAATGTAGTTAGGCTTCAAAAGATACCTTTTTGGTTGTATTATTCTGAGTTTGAGGCCTTAACTTAAAGGAATAAAATATCATAATAGATTTCAGATGAAAGTTCGAATATGTTAGGATAAGAAAGACTCAGAGAGTAACAATACCATATAGCAACCATAACAGAATGGTTCCATAGTAGTCAATTGGAGTTTTTTAGTTCTGTTTTCTTATAGTCATCTATAGTTGTAGAATTCCCCAAAGCAGATAAAATAATAAGAATTATCAGACTTTTGAGAATGCACAGCCAAGGTGGGTGCAACAAATATCATTTGCCATCTAGGTAGAATATGCGGAAAGCAAATAGTTACCATTTATTGCCTCATACTCATAATAAGCAATACTCTATAAAGAAATTTTTATTTTGTCTACAGAGCTACTGGGATTTCTTCTCTCACTTAAATATAAAATGTAATAAATAAAATGTACATATTTAATCATACTAAAAGTTATAGATTATAGAATTATTTGAAAACACAAGCTGTAGCTTTTGAACTTTGTAAACATATAAGAAAGTATTTTTCTCATGTTTCCAAATATCTTCAAATATATATGAGAATATATAAGTGAAAACTATTTGGGGGTGAACCAGTACTTTCATTCTTGATATCTCAATCCCCCTTGATCAGATAATCTTTCAGGTTTAGACTATTTATTAATTAATTATACCAATGTAATATTTATAGAAGGCCTCAAATTGTAATAGCAAGATCCTTAATTAGCTGTAAGTGATATAACAGTGCAGTTGTTGTTGACATTAAAAAACAACTTCTCAGAAAATTGCAACACCTGATTACTGAGATAGTGTAAATGGGGTAATTTTAGGCTTCACATAATTTGAAACACTGCGTGGAGTTCACAAAGAAAACAAAAAAATATCAGGAGTATATTAGTTAATATAATTCATAATTCAACTTAAATGTGCATCCATGTTTGAATTGACATATTCCTAAAAATTTTGTGTCCCATAAAGACAAGTGTCTTTGATCCCACAAGACAAGTATGGTAAAGTCCAAACTAAATAGATGAGGTGAACAGAGAGCCCACATCCTGGGAGCAAATTTTTGCACTTTACACATCAGATAGAGCACTAATCTCTAGAGTATATAAAGAACTCAAGAAACTAAGCATCAAAAAAACAAATAACTCAATCAACAAATGGACCAAGGACCTGAACAGACACTTTTCAGAAGAGGATATACAATCAATCAACAAATATATGAAAAAATGCTCATCATCTCTAGCAATCAGAGAAATACAAATTAAAACTACTCTAAGATATCATCTCACTCCAGTCAGAATGGCAGCTATTATGAAGACAAACAACAATAACTGTTGGAGAGGATGTGGGGAGAAAGGTACACTCATACACTGCTGGTGGGACTGCAAATTGGTGCAGTCAATCTGGAAAGCAGTATGGAGATTCCTTGGAAATCTGTGAATGGAACCACCATTTGACCCAGCTATCCCTCTCCTTGGTCTATACCCAAAGGACTTAAAAACAGCATACTACAGGGACACAGCCACATCAATGTTTATAGCAGCACAATTCACATAGCTAAACTGTGGAGCCAACCTAGATGCCCTTCAGTGGATGAATGGATAAAAAAAAAATGGCATATATAAACAATGGAATTTTACTCAGCATTAAAAGAGAATAAAATCATGGCATTTGCAGGAAAATGGATGGCATTGGAGAAGATAATGCTAAGTGAAGTTAGCCAATCCCCAAAAAAACAAATGCCGAATGTTTTCTCTGATATAAGGAGGCTGTCTCATAGTGAGGTAGGGAGGGGGAGCATGGGAGGATTAGATGAATTCTAGATAGGGAAGAGGGGTGGGAGGGAAAGGGAGGGGGCAGGGGATTAGCAAGGATGTTGGAATGTGATGGATATCTGTATGTGTTCCTATGTCTCTCGTGTGGTTGATGGTCACTTGGCTACCTCAGTTGTGGGGTGGGGGGGTAGAGATGTGGTGTCAAAGAAACACATGGACACTGGGAGCTGGTGAGAGCTGGCAGGTGAAAACCTCAGTAGACCTCCAAGCAAGCTCCTTTATTTTTGGAATGCATTCAGCTATTATAGGGTTCAGGTAGGGCATGCCTGGGCATGCATAAGCACCTTAACATCACACATAAGCACCTTAACATCTATAAGCCAATCATCTTAGGCCTAATGTAACCACACTATGAGGAAGCACTAAATATTGCTGTCATGATGAAAGGCAGTCTGGAAGGGTCTTTTGTCCCTAAGGGAGGGGCGCTATGAGTTGGGGGATTACATGCCCTGAAGCACTTGACTCTTGGTTTCCTGACCTGGTAGTCTGGTAGCTTGGCAACACTGACCACAAATGCTGAGGAACTGGTTTCACAGATGGCTTTCTAGAGCATAGCACCCCATCCTGCAGGTGTTCCTGTCAGGCCTGTACAAGCATAGGCTTTCCTAGCACTCTGAGCTGCTTGTAGCCACTAGCTGTGAACCGAAAGTTATTCCAACAGACATCATTATCCAAAGTAGATGGATGAAGAATCAAACTGGGTGTCAACATACTTTATATATAAACAGAGATATGAAAAATTGTGGTATATTTGTGTAATAAGAATTGTAATGCAAAAAAACACAAAGTACATGTATAAAGGCATGAATTGGTGTGGATATACTCTATATACAAAGATGTGAAAAATTGTACTCTATATGTGTAATAAGAATTGTAATGCATTCTGCTGTCATCTATTTAAAAAAATAAAATCAATAAAACTACAAAAAAGAAAATCAAATCAAGTTTTAAATATATAAATGTATATATTTATATGTATTATATTCTGTACTGAGATAAAATCAGAAGGAAAAAAATTCAACAAAACAGTTTAATTTGTACATGACTTACTGTAATAAAAGGACTTTTATATTTCTCATCTATTTATTATCAGATATTAAATCTATTTCAATTTTACTTGTAAGTCTTCATTTAGAATAGTTTCTTAAAACTACCCTGATTACAAAGTTCATTTCTTGTTTTCCAATCTATCAACCTAAACATTGCTCATTACTTAATTGTTCCCTTTTGAGCACATGTTTTCTCTTTTGGCTGAGTTCTTGAGACCATTTATCCTGAATATGTGTGTGTGTCTATTGGTCCTTAGACCAATTAATATATGAGCCTCATTAAATATGCTTAACAACTTGGGACTTTTCCTCCAGATTAAGTAATTTAATATCACAAAAATGTGTAACAAACAAAGATGGATTCCTTTAAACTCCACCCAGATCCTTCTTCAGGGAACAACTGGCTCCAGCTGCTTGGAGTGATGTCAAAGACATCTTAGCCATAGGGAATCACAAAGTTACACTTAATATCTTGATCCATGTGGAATATAAATGTTGGGCCATCTCCACCCAATAAAGAGCAACTCAGGAGCCATTTTAATTCCAGAGTACTCTATAGGGTTGTCTGTGGCTTTGTTGAGCTGGCATATCAGCTTGACCTTCTCCAGCTGCTCACACCTGCTTGAATTCCCTTCTTCCCACAGGTATTGATCACTCCACAAATACTTTGTGTATTAAACTCTATCTTGGTCTATGTCTAGGAAAACCCAACCTTTAGCATTAGGTAAGAAAGCAAACAGTTTGTCCTTGAAATTTCATTTCTATCTCCAGAGGTGCTTCCATCTCTTATCCCCTTTTAGTTAATCCCTCAGTCATTGCCTAGGATAGGAAACATTCCTTCTCTTTCATATCACAAGAAAAGATAGAATATTTTAAAATATTAGCTGAGTAGATTTTCTATTTCTACTTTATCCTGTGATGGATCTGTTTGGACTAGATGTTCTCAGGGTATACACAAATGACCAATTCCTAAAATCAATTACCTTTAATTTTTAAAGATATTTTGTACAAACAGGCAGCTGTATAGTTAGAATCTCTCTGGCTGCAAACATAAGGGATTTTAAATGACTGTTTACACATCACAACCAACATGTAAAAAATGCTGGGCAAATTATATAATTTTAGCTAAAAGAAAAAGAAAAAGAAGGCACAAAGTCCCTGTAGATAAAACACAAAATATGGGGCTAGGGCTGGGGCTGAATGGTAGAGTGCTTGCTTAGCATGTGTGAGTCACTGGGTTCAATTCTCGGCACCACATACAAATAAATAAAATAAAGGTCCATCATAAAAAAAAAAAAACAACACAAAATAATTTTCTTCAACCAAAATGAATGATCACTTGTCCATCCTATCTTGATTAGGAGTTTGGGTCTTCCCATAACTTAACATACTGAATATAATTTAACATACTGAACAGAAGCCTATGGTATCACACCCAATTCAGCTTTCCTCCAGTCCTATTATATACTTCAGACATCCAATGACCTTTCTAGGTACTCATAGATAGAGCACAGATGGAGGCATTTACTATAATTACCCAAGCCAGGAGACTACCCAGTCCTGGGTCTAGACTTCCTCTCCATATTTTTACCATTAGAATTTGACAAGCAAAAAAATCTAAAATTGAGCACAATTGCCAAATATCATTAAAAGAATCAATCACTAATCAATAGTAGGAACTGCAGAACAGAAGGGCCACGGAGATGTGAGGATCTTAATGACGTTCTTGGGTGGAATTACTTGATTCAGGGCTCTTCTTGCTTTACTCTGGTGAGTACCAAGATGGTGAGTAGAGCCATCTTGGTAGATCCTTCAAATTCTTAAGGAAAACACAAGGCACATTTATTATGTTGCAAAGTTTTAGAGTTGCAGAGTTAGAGACCTGCAAAAGACTAGGTCTCTGATTCACACAAGTAAAAGATTTTATTCTTGGTAGAGATACAGGGAAAAAAGACTATAAGGAAACCATTGTTGGATGGGGTACAAAAAGAAAAGGAATGTTTTATTAAAGATAGACTTCTGCCAAATAGACAACAGGTCAGTGAATAATCTCAACATCTTTAAAATTTTTAACTCTATCAGAACAACACCTAAACATATATTCAGGAATAAAATTACTTCTCTAAAGGACATTGGGAATTAAATCACACCAGATGTGAGTCATATTTTATTTTCTTACTCATCTATAATCCAAGATCTCTATGCATCAAGGTCCGTCTCGATACTTCTTTTGGAAATCAAAATGGCATTCTAGGTTAGAGGTGGGGAACAGCAGCAGAGAGATGTGGTTGAGAATAGATACATAAAAATTTAGAAAGAGTTCACACAGCAGTGCAGAAGCCAGGATGAGATCTACCTAACTCAGCTGGGTAGGTGCTGCTTGTCAGGACCACATAGGAACAGAATAACAGAAAAAAAAATAGGAAAAGTTACATGGTGCCCTCACATATTTTCAAATTGAATACCTAAGTTCTTTTTCTTCACTATTCATATTCATCTGGTTATTGGCTATGCAGTGTTCATACACCTTACAGACTAAGGTAAATGATTAAGTCCATGACCTGCTGTCTTTCTGATCTCTTATGTTTTGGTCCCAGAAAGAGGCAATTGTTTGGGAAACCATAGTTCTCTGGTACATTTGTGATTAAAGTTTTTATATGTACCAAAACTTCACTGAAGTGGAGAGTAAGTAGAGGTCTTTCATCCTTTGTAGCAAAGCAGGATGCATTTTTTTATATAATCTCCTTGCACCAAAGGGAGAGAAGAATGACAGGATACTTTTAAACATTACAAGTGATCATACAAAAAAATATTATTTGTTTTTATATGGTGCTGAGGATTGAACCTAGGGCTTCTCATGTGCTAGGTGAGCACGCTCTACTACTAAGCCACAATCCCAGCCCACAAAAAAATATTATGACATTGGGAAAATATCAAGACTTATGAATTCATTACTAAATTTTATCCATCTTCTAGCTCCAAATTTGTACTTAGAATATGATATGGTAGCCACTGAACATATATGGTTACTTGAATTTAAAATTAAATTAGTTAAAATCAGGGAATTCAGTTCCTCAGTTATACTAGTCACATCTTAAGTGCTCAATAGACACATGTGGCTAGCATATACCATATTGGACAGCACAGAATTCTATCATTGAAGCAAGTTCTACTGCAAAGTGTTCCTCTAAAGGATTGAACAGTAATTATTAAAAAATCTAGATTAAAATGCTCACCAAGAAATGTCTTACAATTATGTATACATACATACATTCATGAATGTATACATATATATATATATATACACACACACATTTATGTACTGTTTATGTAACAATATAATTTAATAAAATCAAATAGACACTCTCGATTATCATAATACTCTAAATATATTTTCTTCAACTTGCATATATAATTTTCTGCTCTCATATTTATATATGCCACTTTGTATTCTGTTGATTTTGCTTAACATTATATGAAACATCTTGTTGATGCTTTTACATAATCTTAATTATCATTTCAATGCCTGCATAATATTCCATTATGTTGATGTACCATAATTTATTAAACCATTTTTCCACTGTTAGACATTTTCCTAGTGCCATTCCTTGTTTAAAACATCCCCATTAAGGTTATAAGGCATTTTCTGTGTGTAAATGTTTCTGCTGTTCTCTTGTAATTTGTAACTACCTTCTCCATTCACATATGCTTTATAACAGATATCCCATTTAGAGCTTCTATAGTGCCCAGAATATAAAGCAACCTCTGACTAATTTACTCCAAGGACGCTCAAAACCAACAGTTTATGCAAGGCAGTGGATTTAGTGTGTATTTAGACTGTGTGTCTTTGGTTGATGACCTTGATTTAATTATACAATTTTCATATATGTTGTAGCTTGCATTCCCTTATATCCTATAATATTTTTGGCTCCAGTGATAGTCTCTAGAAGACTAGAATTCGTGTGAACCAGCAGAAATAACTGTCAGACCCTATTTTAATTTCACCTGCAAGCTCAGTTTTCCCCCAACCCACAAATTATCTTCCCAGCAGGTGGGAACACCAGGATTTGGTGGCCTAGTTGTTTTTATGCTGTACTTTCTTTTTTTTTTGCTTCCCCCCAATTCCCTCTGCTTACATTCAGAATTTAGATCTTGGATTCCATAGGTATCAGTATGTCTTCTAATACTGGCCTTGGGTCTGCCTTAAAGCAGAAAATCATTTGCCATTATCTTTCCCATTTGTGGTCTCTAACATATTTTTAGGAGCTCAAGGTCTCAGTCTTAAATCTAGAGTTCAAGGTTATAGCAATCACACAGGGTCAGACAATTGAAAGAACTTAGAATACACCAAGGCTCTTTATTTTTTTTTATTGGTTGTTCAAAACATTACAAAGCTCTTGACATAATATATCTCATACACTAGATTCAAGTTGGTTATGAACTCCCAATTTTACCCCAAATACAGACTGCAGAATCACATCGGTTACACATCCACATTTTTACATAATGCCCTATTAGTAACTGTTGTATTCTGCTACCTTTCCTATCCTCTACTATCGCCCCTCCCCTCCCCTCCCATCTTCTCTCTCTACCCCATCTACTGTAATGCATTTCTCTCCTTGATTATTTTTCCATTCCCCTCACAACCTCTTATATGTAATTTTGTATAACAACGAGGGTCTCCTTCCATTACCATGTAATTTCCCTTTTCTCTCCCTTTCCCTCCCACCTCATGTCTCTGTTTAATGTTAATCTTTTCTTCCTGCTCTTCCTCCCTGCTCTGTTCTTAGTTGCTCTCATTATATCAAAGAAGACATTTGGTATTTGTTTTTTAGGGATTGGCTAGCTTCACTAAGCATAATCTGCTCTAGTGCCATCCTTTTCCCTGCAAATTCCATGATTTTGTCATTTTTTAGTGCTGCGTAATACTCCATGGTGTATAAATGCCACATTTTTTTAATCCATTCATCTATTGAAGGGCATCTGGGTTGGTTCCACAGTCTAGCAATTGTGAATTGTGCTGCTCTTTAAAAGGTAAGTATAGCTGGAACAAGAAAATGCAATAAATCACTGGAAAGTTTAATATGTCTAAGAGTATCTCTTGAATCCTTTCTCAGATGCAAACGTTGTGTTTTGCATTAATATTGTAAACCACTAAGGTATATTCAAGGTATGTTTCAGGGGAGCCAAGATACAAGTTTACTCAAAGGTCTTTTATACTTTGATGGTTACAACTGAAACCAGACCCTGTAAATGGTTAAGCCAGGTGAAAATAATCAATCTATAGATCTCTAATAATGCAGACAAGCCAGCAAAGGATACCTCCAAGGGAATTTTGAACTTTAAATAGAACATTATAAATCATTAAGTAGCACATTTTATCCACATCTTAGCCAAGGGTCAGTATCAGACTTTCTGGCATCCTCCAGACATCCACACAAGTATCCCACTCCAAATATAAGTTAACTCTATTCTCACACAGGGATATAAGTTATGTATACATGCATCAGTTTATGCATTGATTTCCTACATCTATTGCCATAACGTCCATAAGTACTCTTATGAAACATGAACTTTGCTGAAGAACATATGTCAAGTCTCACCAGAGTTTCTTGGGTTTGTTGTCTTTCTTCAGGTTAAAGGTATCCAACTTGGGAACTACTTTGAACTTTAACAGATTAATTGATTGAATAGCTAGTAGAGGTTGTGATAAGAAAATATTTGGGAGATTTATTATCAAAGGGATGCTCAGTTGCCATTGGAAAAGTGTTGCAGGGCATCCAGCAGCAGATGGGTAAGTAGCTATTCAGTTTACAGTCTTATTCATCTCTGAAAGAGAAAAAATGTAGGGAAATCTTTCCAGCAGCTTCTCTGTATTTTTCTCAAGGGACTAGAGTTATCCACAGGAAAATGAAATGTGCTGAACTGCGCTCCCATAATGGTGTTTGGCTGGAAACACATTGGTAGGCTTTTATGCTTTTTGACACTATATTATATAACTCAGACTACTGTAACAAAGTACCACTAAAACCAGAAATTTATTGTATCAGAGTTCTGGAAGTTAGAAGTTCAAAATCAAGATAGAGCAGGGTTGACTCCTTCTGAAGACTGTGAGCAAAGAATCTATTCTAGGTCTCTTTCCTTGGCTAGTAGATGGCTATCTTCATGTGAACATGGTATTTTCCCTGTATGTGGGTATTAGTTTCCAAAGGTTCCCTTTTTATGAGGATACTAGTCATACTGGATTAGGGGCCTACCTTAATGAATTTATTTTAAATTATTATTACCTCAGTAAAAACTCTACCTTCAAATAAAGTCATATTCTAAGGTACTGGGAATTAGGACTTCAACATATGAATTTGAGTGTGTGAGGAATATAATTTAGCTCATAACAGACATATATTTAACATGGGGTTGCTTGTCAAAGCCTCTATAGCATCCCTCTGCTGACACTTTTTTTTTTAACCATGGAGGAATTATTTCTTCATGGCCAAAATAATAAGACATGTACATAAGCAGGTAGACATAACAGCTAGTCTTTTGGCTTGGAATTAACTGTGACATAATTGGGGACCCTTGTGTGTTTTTGAAACAGCAACCAAGGCATCATAGTTGTAATGAGTGATTACTCAAAGCCAAAATGCACACAAAGTCTTTAGCTTCTAAAATGAACAGGAAAGCTGCTCAATTGTGCTTTAGGAAAGTGATTGAACAAAATTTTACTGCTATTATAATTACCAATAATAACAAAATAACAATTTCTCTTGCAGATATACGATTTTTATGACATTTATATGAGACTACATAAAAAGGTTTAAATATCCTTTATATTGTATAACAAAATATATTATAGAAAAATAAATTCCTTTCAGAAATAAACATTCAAGAAAGGCAAAAAAAGGTGATTTTCACAACCCTTCATTTTATAGTTTGTATTCTAAAATAGTATTTGTATCCAGGTGGTAATGATATGCTGGTAAGAGATCCTGATTGGAAGCAAAGACACAAAAGCATGTTCTGTGGTGATATTCTGGAGCTCAATCTCTTGGCTCCCACTTAACTGGAATGTTCTATTCTTTGATGTCTGAGCATATTTTCAAAAGCAGTCAGATACCATTATAATTGGAAAATGTTTTAAAATAAATTTTATTGTTATATATCTAGACTATGACTTGATTACTTTAACAAATAGGGCTTAATTTTCTCTTTTTTCTTAAGAAATCACATTTATCAAGATATGTCATATTTTAAATTATAAATCTTTACAAGCTTAAAATAATCAATGTGTTCTCAGATTATGATGGAATTCAATTAGATATCAATGAGAGAAAAATAATAAAAGTCTTTAAACATTTGGAAAAAAACTAAAACTTCTAAATAAAGAGAAAGACAAGGAAAAATAGAATAAATTTTCAACTAAACAAAAATGCAGCATAGCAAAAATTGTGAGATGCAGCTAAAGTGGTGCTTACAGGGGATTTTATAGCAATATATGCTTACTTTAGAAATTAGGAAAGGTCTTGAACTCTACATAGGGCAGAGTTGTTGGAGGAAAAGGGAGGAGGCATGGGGTTATAAATGATGGTGGAATGTGATGATCATTATTATCCAAAGTACATGTATAAACACATGAATTGGTGTGAATATAATTCGTACACAACCAGAGATATGAAAAATTGTGTTTTATATGTATAAAAGAATTGTAATGCATTCCACTGTTATATATAAATAAATAAATAAAAAGACTATGTGGTTCACTGAAAAAAATAGGAAAGGTCTTAAATCAATAATCTAATTTTATACCTTAAGAAATCAGGAAAATAAGAATAAAATCAACCCAAATCCTGAGGGAAAGCAACAACAAATATAACAGGAGAAGTCAAAGAAATTGAAGAAGAAAAACAATGGAACACAGAGTTATTGGAAAATATCAATAAAATTGATTAACTTCCAGTAAGACTTAAAAGGAAAAAAAAGGAGAGAAAGCACAAATTGATAATATCAAGAATGAAAGCGGTTATATAACTACAGACACCACAAATATTGAAAAGGATAATAAGGGAATATTGCAAAAAAACCTCTCTATATATAAATTTGATAGGGTAGATTAAATGGACCAATTTTGTGAAAACCACAAACTACTAAAAGTCACCTAAGATGAAATACATTATCTATAACCATTAAAGGAATTTAATCCCTTGTTAAAACCTTCCAAAAATAAAAACTTCAGTCCATGTGGTTTCCTTGGTGATTTCTACCAAACATTTAAAGAAGAAATAAACCAATTGTACAAAGTATGTTCTAGAAAATTGGAGAGGAAGGAACACTTCCCAACAAGTTTAATGATATCTGAATTACCTTGAAAACAAAACCAGATGAGGGCAGTACAGAAAGGAAAACTATAGGTCAATATCTTCATCAACACGGACATAAAATATCTCCAAGACGTTGAGCCAGTTGAATCTATTAACATCTAAAAAGAATAGCAAACCATGACCAAGTGGAATTCATCCTCAAAATACAGGGATAGTTTAATATTCAGATATAAATTAATGGAATCTACCATGCAGTTTAAAACTGAAAAAAACACATAATCATCAACTGATACATAAAAAGCATTTGAAAAAAATTAAAAATACATTCATGATAAAAATCTTCAGCAATCTAGTAATAGAAGGGAATGAACTTCCACAACCTGATTATAGGTACAGAATTGTCAATATCTGTGGAGGATTGTTTCCTGGACCCTCTAGGACACCAAAATCCACAGATTCTCAATTCTCTTATGTAAAATTGTATATTATTTTCACATAACCTAGGCACATCCTGACATATGTTTAAAATAATTTCTAGATTATGAGTAATTACTTATAAAAACTGAGACAATGCAAATGCAATATAAATAGTTGTTGTACTGTATTGTTAGAAATAATAGCAAGGGGAAAAGGCTTGTATATTTTCAGCATGGAAGCAATTTTTAAAATAAATTATTTTTGATCTACCATTGGTTGAGCCTGTGAATATGAAGGTCTGGTTATATTTTTAAAAATTACAACTAACACCACACTTACATATGACAGACTGAATATTTTCCATCTAAGATCAAGATAAGGCAATGAACACCCTCTATTACTATTCAACATCATACTGGAGTTCTTAGTGTACAAATAATAAGAAAATAACAAAAGCACAAGTTAAAAAGGAAGAGATAAAACACTCTGTCTTAACATGTAACATGACTGTGTACATACATAATCCCAATGAAAAATATCCACCAATAAGAACTAATAAGTGAGTTTAGCAGGTTGCAAAATATAAGGTTAACTTAAAAACAATCACTCATATAGTAGCAATGTAAAACTGGAAACAAAAGATTTTATAATGCAACTTACAACATTTGCAAAATGAAAACTTTAGGAATAAAACATAACAAGCATAAGGTATGTATGCTGAAAACTCTAAATTTTTGATGAAAGAAATTGAGGGAGACCTAAATCAATGGAAAAATGCTATGTTCATGGATTAGAAGACTCAACATAGGAAAGATGTCAATTCTCCCGAAATTGCTCTATTAAGTTAATGTAATTCCAATTAAAATCCAAGCAGAGTATTTTTAGATATAGGCATTGTTTCCAAATTTCATATGGGAGGAGAAAAAAACTAAAGTAACAATTTTGAAAATGAATAAAGTGGGATGAATCATACTAATTAATTGTAAGACTTACTACATAGCTACACTAATTAAGGAAGTATGGCACTGGCAGACAAACACATAGAGCAATGAAACATAATGGAGAATACAAAAATAGGCCACATTCAGAAATATGGTGTTTTAGTTAGTTTCTCATTGCTTTGACCAAAATACCTAAGTAGAACAAGTTAGAAGAGGAGAAGTTTATGTTCATGGTTTTAGAGATTAAGTCCAAGGTGGGCTGAATCCATTTCATGGTTTTAGAGGTTAAGTCCAAGGTGAGGCAGAACATCATGGCAGAAGAAAGCTGATCAGTCCATGATAACCAGGAAGCAGTGACAGGGAGAAGGTATTGGGTTGAAGGGAAGATGATTCCTTCTAGAGGAGGCCTCCACTGACCCATTTCTTCCAGTCACATCCCACCTGCCTACAGTTACCACTCAGTCCATTAAAACTAAGAAGGATTAATCAGGTCATGGTACTTAATCTAAGCATTTTGCCTTTGAATATTCCTGTAGTAACAGGATCTTTTGAGGGACACTTCATATCCAAATCATAACATTTGAAGTAGACATACTTTTATCTATTCCTCCCATGAAGTACAATTAAAACCTCTGGGCATTATGTATCTAACAAGCATATGACTAAAAAGTAGAGAGTAAAATTAAGATTAGCTTGGCACCTTAGAACTCAAGGAAAGACATGGCAATGAGTTCCCTGTGTTTTCTTATTTTCCCATAAGTACCAGACTGGATGCTGGAAAAGTCAACAATTTAGAAATGCCATTGGATACAGATAAGAATAAAAAGGACAGAGAAGAAAAAAAGAAATCCTACTTTCTTTAGGTAAGGACTAGGAAAGTAGAAAACGCAAAGGCAAGATAAAGAAGTAAAAGGTATACACATCAGAAAAGAAGAAACAAAAACATAAAGAAAGAACATAATCTACAAAAATAAAAATCAAAACCCTTTTGAGCACTAAGGGAGTTCTTCAAGGTCACAGGATACAAGATCAACACACAAAATTCAATTAAATATTTATGTATTAAAAAGGAACATGCAGAAACAATTTTTTTTTAAAAGATACTACTAAAATTGCTGAAAAGAAACAAAAGAGTTAAATATACAGTTAACAAAACAAATACAGGATCTGTATGTTGAACATTAAAATATGCAAGCACCATCCAATGAAACAGCTTCTCAAACCAAAAAGGCTGAGGAAGGGTGAATTCACTCCCTTTCTTCTGGAGCTGACATACCCTTCTTTTCTTGCTTATGGAGATTAGAACTCCAGGTCCTCCAGATTTGTACTCTAGGACTTGTACCAACACGCCTCTAAGTTCTTAGGCCTTTAGCCTTTGATTGAGAGTTACCTCATTGGTTTCCTTGGTTTTCAGACCTTTTGACTTGCATGAACCCAAGCTATTAACTTCCCTGGTTCTCCAGCTTACAGGTGGCATATTGTGGGAATTCTCAGCCTCTACAACTATGTGAGCTATTGTCCCTAATAAATCCCTTCCTATCTATGTATCTTCTATTTATTTATCTCTCTTGCCTATTGGTTCTATTTCTCTGGAGATCTCTGACTAATTAAAGCACCAAATTCTTGTGAGGATGAGAAGACCTGGTTACCTATATTGATGATAAGGACATAAAATGGTACAAGTACTCTGGAAAATAGTTTGGCAGTTTCTTATGAAAATAAAAAATGTAACTATCATATGATCCAGAAATCGTTCTTTTGGATGTTTGTCCCAAAGTTATGAAAAATATGGTCATATAAATACCTGTACATGAATGAACACACAAGCTTTATGTGTAATCATCAGAAATTGGAATCAACCAGATGTCCATGAACAAGTGAATGACTATAAAACACTGTGATGTATACATAATCAGCAATAAAAAAGAATAAACCACTGATAAATGCAACATCTTGGAAGAGTCTCTGGGAACTCATACTGAGTATAAAAAGCTAATCCCAAAAGATTGCAACTTTAATAGTTGCAATGGTTGACCACATGATGAAAAGACAAAATTTAGTAATGTGTAACAAATTAGTGCTTGCCAGGGCTTTGGTTTGGGTAAGTTTCACAAAATAGATGTAGGTGTGTTTATAAAAGGGTAACAACATAGGTCATTGTGGTGATTGAACTGTTCAGTATCCTGACTATGGTATAGATAAATCTATACCAGTTATAAAATTGTGTATAATTTATCACATACACATAATTTAGTGTAAATAAAGCCAGAAAAATATGAATTAAATTGGTGGATTATGTCAATAGCAATATCTTGTTTATGGTATATCCTACTTTTGCAAGTTGTTCCCATAGATTAATACTGGATAAAATTTATAAAGGATATTTCTGCATTATTTTTTACAATGGCATATAAATTTACAGTTATTGCCATAAAAATTTTCAAAAAAGTTAGCAATGCACTGGAATATACACTTTACTAAAGAACATATAAGGATAGCAAATAAACCCATAAAAAGATAATTAACATTAAAAGATTGAGAAGTGCTATGATTTGAAGATGGGTAGTATCTCCCAAAGTTCCCAGATTGATGCTGTCAGAAGGTTCTGAGGACCTTCAGGAAGAGGCCACTAGTGGAAGTTTCTTAGATCATTGGGGGCATGCCCTTTAAGGGGACTGTGAAACCATAGTATTGCTCTCTGCTTCCTGGCTTATGAGATAAGCAATTTGCTCTGATATACAGTCCCCACCCCTGCCATGTGGCACCTCAACAGAGGCCCTAAGCAATGGGGTTGTCTGATCTTGGACTGGAACCTCCAAATCCATGAGCTAAATAAACATTTTCTCTTAAGAATTTAATTGCCTATGGTATTTCACGGCAGAAATGTGAAGCTGACTAACACCTAATATACTGTCTAAAAAATACTGACAATACCAAATGCTTACAAAGTTGTGGAGAAACTAGAATATTCATCACTAGTGGGACTGGAAAGTGCTATGCCATATATTGACAGTTCATTCCTTTTCATTGCCATTATTTGGGAGTTTTCTTGTGAAGGAAACATATATTTACCATGTGATCCAGAAATCTTATTACTTGGTATTTACCCTAGAGAAATGAAATCTTATGTTCATACAAACGCAGCATAGAATCTATACATTAGCTCTATTTCTTTAACTGTTTCAAACTGGAAACAACTCATAAAAGTTAAATGAACAAACTATGATATACTCATGGAATGGAACATATCTTGGCAATGAAAAGGAATAAACTCTCAATATATGGCACACCACCCATGAATTTCAAAGTATTAAGCTGAATGAATGAAGCAAGTCTGTAAATGTTATAAATTGTGTTATTCCATTTATGATACATTCTGAAAAGACAAAATATCAGTGGTTGCAAGAGTTGGGAGGGGGATGCAGGTATGACTCTAAAGGGAAACATTAGATGATTTTGGGGTGGGAATGATAAAACTGCTCTATATTCCAATTGTGGTGGTGGATTACACAGATTTTTTTTTTATTTGCAATACTGGGGATTGAATCCAGGGAGATTTTACCACTGAGCTATATACTCAGCTCTTTTTAAAAATGTTTTTTATTAGTGCATTATAGTTATACATTGTTATATATAATAGTGGGGCTCATTTTCACATGATCATACATGTATGGTATATAATTTGCTCCATTTCAGTCCTCAGTGCTTCCCCAGCTTTTCTTATTTTGAGACAGAGTCTTGCTAAGTTGCTCATGCTGGTCTCAAACTTGTGACCCTTCTGCCTTATCCACCCAAGTTGCTGGGATTACAGGTATGTGCTAGCATGCCCAGCCACAAATCTAAACATGTTAGAATACATAAAAATGGGGGCTGGGGCTGAAGCTGGGGCTCAGTGGTAGCGCACTTGCCTGGTATGTGTGAGGCACTGAGTTCGATTCTCAGCACCATGTATAAATAAATAAATAAATATCAACAACTAAAAAAAAGAATTCATAAAAATGCATGCCAAAAGGGAGAAGGGGGATGAAAAAAATGATGTGGAACCTTTAGTTAATTAATAGTCCTTCCCAGCAAGTAGTATTTAGTCCTTTCAATTCCCCCCACTAAAAGACTTGAAGATTCAGTGAATAGTTACCTATATATTTTGTCTTGATCTCAAATATCTATTCTGCTTGTCCAGGCCTTTCAGTTCAGGGAAATTGGAGATGAGGTTTTATTTTCCTTTTCAAAATTCTAGCATCTTTCTTGATACATGACATAGAAACAAAATTATATGGTACTTCTTTTACATAATGCAAGTCCCATTTTTCATGACATTTTCTTATTTAAAAAAAAATGTACATGTCCATTGAATCTTTTAGTTTCTCTCTCACTTAAGAAGTTTTACTTCTTTAAATGGAATTTTGTGCCCCTTGAATTTCACAGAATGTTTGAAACTAAAAAATATATACAATTATAAAAATTGTATTTTTTATAAGTAATAACAAAGTCATATTTTAAGGTAGCCAAAATAATTTTTAAAATAACATTTTTCTAAAGAGTTTGAATCTATAAACAAAATGTAATATTTTCCCTATGTTTTAGACTAATTTCCTTAAAACAACAGTATGGTTATTTCCTCCCTTACCAACCCATTTGTTTGTTATAGGTGGTTTGGTGTTACATTCATTTTGAAATAAATTTACATAGTAGGAATTGTCAAGAATTTAGGAGAATTACCCAAACATACCAATTTGTTGAAAACAACATGAAAATTAAGATTCTTCCCCCCCTCAGTCTTATACCGACTTCAACCTTAAAATAGAAGTATCATTGGAATAGTTTGCCCAGTCATATTTTGAAGCCTGCTCTGTGTGGATCTGCCACCCATTGAACCTTAATAAATACTTTATTGAACTAAAGAAGTAGAGCTGGTCATTGCAATCCTCAATTAAAGGTGCCATTTTACTTCATCACATCACTGCCAAGTATCATCATTGCTTTTAAAACTGCATGTACTCAATAAAGTCTTCATGAATTAATTGCCTGAGTAAACACAATTTTCCCATTACTATGTACAAACATAAAATGTACTTTGACTTTCCACTAATTCTTATATAATTTCAATAACTCCTTACTTCTACATATTGCAAACACCTGAACATTATGCTTATTCATTCAGAAAAAAAATGTTTATTGTTTAATTATCTATTGTGTCATAAACATATTTAGTCTATCATAGTGGTGCACTGAAATAAATTAGTCATATTTCAAAGGAAGTGATGATCTGCCTCTCTCTTTTAAGCTTTGTTCCATTCATAAACTCCATACCTAAATGCTTTCAATGGCTGATTTCCTAATGGTGACTTTATGTAACTGAAGAGGCAAAAAAATTTTATCCACATTTTATAGCTGTGACAAGATATGCAAATAAATTAAGAAATCATATTTTCAATTATGTACTATCTGATCTGAATTTAACAACACTATCCAAATATCCAATCTTTAAGACATTTAAGATTTCAATAGAATAAAGCCCTTAATATTGCTTTGATTATCCTAACACACAGCAGTTTCAGGACAGTAGTTGGTTTAAGAAAAGAGCTAGTATCAGGATATGATAAGGGTCTTTGAAATAGATTTGCATGATTTCTGAATGCAATCTTACCTACCCAGAAAGAGAAACAAACAGCTAGGAGAAACCAATTGCAATAGATCCTGATCAAACTTGGCATTTACTTCAAAACAGATTTTCTCTCCACAAACCCCAACCAACATTTAACTGGTGTGTTGAATGGAGCATATTGGAAAGTTTTCTATGTGAAAGATATTTTCAAAATGAAAAGTAAGTGAGGGATGAAAACAAATCAGCTATAATTTAAAACTTTGTGGCCATATGTGAACTGAAGTATTTCTGACCTTCAGAGATAAGTTTTCAGTTAGAAGCAAGTGTCATGCTATGCATATTGGAGATTTGCAGAGTGAGGGGCAGACAGATTTCATGATTTTATCACAACTACTACAAAACATTTGCAAATGTTGGCCAGTATCTTTTCATTTGAATGTCCTCTCTGAATTTCCCTTAACTCAGTAAACCCAGATTTTATTTTATAATAGCAGTGTGTGTTTTTCTTTCTAGGCTGTTTCTCAAGCTTAGGAGAGTGGCCATACACCCACACATTATTCATTGTGCTTCAAGGTCTCATAACCCAAGACAGCAAAGTTGTTTTGTTTTTCTTTTCAGAACTCATCTCAGGCTTAGCATACAGGAAAGCCTCTACATTGCTACCAGTTCTAAAAAGATAATTAGGCAATGATCACCGGGTAGGCATGTTAAATAAATCCCTTTGCTTTGCTTTTTGCTTGCACAAGATTATCACACCTTTAAGAAGGAAGACTGATTAAAGGAAATTATGGAGATAGGCATTTTATTCATTCAATACAAGGGGCTCCAAAGGGTTTGACCTTTCACTTGGATCTGAGGAATGCTAACAGGGAAAACATCCCTCCCTCCCCCCCCCC
>NW_026000249.1:30439176-30451385 GCF_001458135.2 Marmota marmota marmota
CTCTCTCTCTCAGTGATGCTCTAACAGTAGTTACCAGAAATGTGATTTTTATGTTTTCTCCACAATGCCAGATATTGATTCCTAAGCTTTTAAAGAAATCTTTTAAAAATTCTCAGCCCTTAGAGGGCTTATATTTTATGCCTAATTACTTGACATCAGCCATTTTATCCTATTCTAATTTACTTTATATAAAGTTATGAAAATAAACACATGCCTTAAATGTGCTTTGTATTACTTTGGTACCCCTCAACAGTGGACTCTGAGGTGAGGACATGGGTGAAAATTCTCTATCTTAGAAGTGAGCATAGGAAACAGAAGTTAGGAATTGACGATAAAAGAAGAAGCTAATGAAGTACATGCTTATGAACATGTTACCACCATGGGAAAGTGGAGCTTAATCTTGATAGACAACCTCAGAAATATCATTTGCAACAGACCTACCAAGGACTGCAGTAGAGACTAGGGATATAAAGTATTTATTCAAAGATTCCATCCTCATTAGTTGTGTTTGTCTCAGATGGCATAAACTCCTCCATTTTTCCATTTCATACCTGTAATGTAGTAACCTGAGCTTCCATAAAGAAGAGTTTTCAGTTAGAGAAACACAGATAGGTGCTTGATTTGGTAAAATAATGAGCAATGATAATTGTCTTCACTTTCAGCTGTAAGTAATGTGGGCCAAAGAAACATGGGACAGGGCATCCCAAATGTCTATTCATACTTTCTTCTGCATCTGGAGGTTTAAATTATTGACATAATCATGCAAAAAATAATGGGTTTTGAATCATTAAATTTGACCTTACAGAATTGTGCTATATTTTTCCAAGGTTTAAGTGTATCCCACAGAAATTCATGTGTGGGAGACTTGGGTCCCAGGGTGGTGGTATTGAAGTGCTGTAGAACATTTAAGAGATAGTGCCTAGTGAGAGGTCCTTTGGTAACTGAGGATGCTACCCTTGAAAGGGAACACTCATCTCCTGGAGTCTGTTCTCATGTGAGAGAGCTGTTATAAAAGCCTAAGACTGATTGGAGTCACTCTCTGTCTTCATGTTTTGAGATATGATTCCTTTCTTCCACTTGTACTCCCACCATTATGCCATGAGGTCCTCACAAGACCAAAACTGATCCCAATGTCATGCCCTGGAATTTTTAGAACTGTGAGTAAAGTAAACCTCATTTATTTATAAAGTGAACCTGTCTCCAGTATTTCATTTTATTAATAGAATGCAGAATAACACAAGCTGGTTCTTGATAAATGAGCCCTGGTATTATTACAAAGCTTTAATGTTTAAAGAAGTTGCCAGGGGTTATTTGATTCATGTTTTACCCGTATCTACAGGGTTCCATTTGGACCATGACTCAGGGTTAGTCCTACATCTGAATTTATTGTACAGAGGTAATTATCTTTCCGTCAACTGCCTCTCTTTTCCTTGATGACATACTATTTAGCAAGTGTAAGGTACTAATCGAGGAACTCTGATCCTTTCATGATTGCTTCTTCAGGCTGGAATTGTTGCCTAGTGCCTTAGTTATTTTAAATGATACCTCACAAAATAGCCCTAAGAAACTGTTACTTTAATGTAGGTGTGATCCGAAGAAAGTTGTCACATATATTGCTCAATGTCTTACTCAGAGACCCCTCCCACACACAAAAATAATTCATACCTGAAAAGTTTTTTTTTTTTTTTTTTTTTTTTTACTGACACCAAAACTATAACATCTTTTCCAATACCAATTCTCTGATTCTCTGACAACAACTGGGTATTCAACAATTCAACTCAATTTTGACACTAATTATCTGGAATTAGCACAGACTCTACAAGATAAGGGCTCAATCACGCCCACAAGGCTGTACTCACTTCAGATGCCAGTCACAAGTCCAACATTTTCATCCATACCTCTGACTGACATGCTATAAATGTGAGGGTTCTCACAACTCCATTTTCAAGCTCAAAAATCTACCAGAGGGCTGGGGATCTAGCTCAGTTGGTAGAATGCTTGCCTCGCATGCATAAGGCCCTGGGTTCAAGCCCCAGCATCTCTCTCTCTCTCTCTCTCTCTCTCTCTCTCTCTCACACACACACACACACACACACACAGTAGCAGAATATCTCACAGAACTTGGGGAAGAGCTTTCATTACTATCAAAAGTTTGTTAGAAATGATGCAATCCAGGAACAGCCAAATAGAAGGGATGTGTAAGGCAAAGTATGGAGCAGGAGAAGGACACGGGACTTCCATATATTTTCCAGGTATACCACATTCCCAGCATCTCAATGTGCTCACCAAACTGAAAGCTCCCTGGACTCTATCATTTAGGAAATTATTTGGAGGTTCCATTATGTAGGATTAAATTGTTGACAATTGCTGAAAGAACCCAATCTCCTGTCTCCCTTTCTCTAAAGGTAGAGGGATGATGGGCCTGGAAGTTCCATCCCTCAAATTGTGACATGGTCTTTTCAGAGACCAGCACCCATCAGGAAGTGATCCAACCACCAGTCATCTCATTAACATACAAAAGACACTCACCACTCAGGAGATTCCAAAGGTTTTAGGAGCTCTGTGCCAGGATGATGACCAAAAATGACCAAATACTTATTTTGCATTGTACTCTAATACCTTCATATCAGGTAAAATGTTGATACCCTAGGGTAATTTTTTTACACTGTGGACAAAACAAACTATGAAACTTAGGACATTGCCATTTTTCTCTTTGGTCATTAAGAACCTTAATGCTTGGCTGGAATTGTATATCTCAGTGGTTGAGCACTTGCCTAGCACATATGAGGCACTGGGTTCAATCCTCAGCAGTGCATAAAAAATAATAAAATAAGGCATGGTGTTCATCTACAACTACAAAAAATAAAAAAAAATAACCTTAATGCTAGTGCTGGTAGTAGTGGAGTATATGCTGAGCATACAGAAGGCCTGGGCTCAATACCCAGAATTAAAAATAAAATAAAACCTTACCCCAAAATTTTAGATTATTTATATTTTAAATCCTCATCTTCTCCACAGATTCAATTTTTAAAAAATTAACTAGCCAAATACAAATATAGTCTTTATGAAAATAGATTTATACAGTAACAGTTGTAGAGAATTAAATGTTAATATTCCATTTAATGTGTTCCTAATGCTCAATAATCTCTCCTAGGTAAAAGTAATCAACATTTAGATGTATGCCTTTCCAGTTCTTTTCTATGTATATATAGAAAATTATATTTATATATTTACATTAATGAATATGAATAAAATCATGTTATTAATGTTCACAAATATATGAGCAATACAGGTATATTGTGTATCTTGAATTTGTTTACATTACAACATATTAGATATTATTCCTTGTCAACACATACAGGACTTTCTCACATTACATGGTATAACAAAGTAAGGATTCTTCTTAAACTGATTAACTATTCTTTAATAATAGGTATTGAGATTATTTCTATTATAATATATAATAGTTATAATAACTACTAATATAAATGATTTTGTAATTCTGTATAAGACAGGCATATATTATCCAGCTTCTCCTCACTGACAAAATACCTGAGAAAAACAACTAAACAGAGGAAAGGTTTATTTTGGCTCATGGTTTCAGTCCATGGTCAGCTAGATTCCTTGCTTTCAGGTATGTGGCAAGGCAGAAACATCATGGTTAAAAAGCACAGCGGGGGGGGAAAAATAGCTGCTCTCCTCAGGGCATCTGGGAAGTAGAGATGAGAAAAAGAGGAAAATTCCAGAGACAAGATATACCCTTCGGGGGCACATTCCCAGTGATCTACTTCTTCCAACTAGGTCCACTCTCCTACAGTGTCTACCATGACCAAGCCTTTAGCACATGAGCCTTTGAGGGACATTCTGAATGCATACCAATAAAGGCATAAAGTTAAATATTTGAGGTTGATATTTAACATGTTTTTCCAGAACATTTTGAGTACTTTGTAATGTCAAGAGAATTTGAGTCTCATCTCTATTAAGTTAGAACCTAGACAAATTGTCTCCATAGATTCCTTTCAGCTAGTAGGACACAATTATGTGACTTAGACATGCTCATGCTAAAGTCTGATTTAGTGAAAAGTAGGTTTCAATCTTAACCCATTTTCCTAGACAGGATTAGATCAAGGTCATATAAATGTCAAGAAAGATAGCAGCCGGGAAGTTGAGTTGCTGGTGCAGTAGTGACTTCAGGGCTGAGAGTAGCAGTTACTTGGGTCAACACTAGTAGATAGCAGCTGTTCAAGCTGCAGCATGCAGGATTTGGTGGCAGGAGGGAAAACAGCTGTGTTTTCTTCATTATCTAATTCTGTAGGTTGCTTTCTGGCATCGGTCATGAAAGCTTAGCCTAAGATATTCTCAACAATTCTATGAGCTATCTGGTTCCTTTAAAAATTCCTTTTTGCCTATTCATCCAGCCAGCTTCTGCTATATGCAGCAAAGAATCTGGAAAGATGCAGAAATTGGAAGCAGAAGTTGTTGCAGGCAACAGAACCCTTGGAGAAATAAATGGGGAGTTTTGTGATTGGTTATCTGGCATGGCAGCCATGGAAACCTGCTGCTCAGCTCTCCTTCAAGAGAACCTGCTGTGTGAGCAGTGAGCAGAGTGATTGACAGCTTCCAGCTGCTGTTCCTCTCAGCCAGTGCAAGAGCATGGCAGAGACAATAGGGTCAGCTCATTCCTGCTTCAATCCTGGATTCCTACAAGGAGCAACTTTTGATTTAGGGACTCCCCATTGGTCAAGGGGAAAGTTTATCAGAACTGCTCTGCAGATTAAAGATCTTCTTATCCAATTCTTCCTTCTTTTTGTTCTTACTCCCATCACAGACTGAAGTTTCTCCATTCCTATAAATGCTCCCTCTGCCTCTACTCCTATAAATTTATTTATCATTTTCCCCTAATAAATCACTCCTGATCTTATCTCAGCATTTGCTTGTCAAAGGAAGTGACACTGGTGGTACTGAGAACAATAAGAGAAAACAGGTGTAAAAAAAGGGTTTGGGGATTGTCTTAGCACATAGTTGGCAAGGTGGCTTCCACATGCACATTATCCTGGGTGCCTATGGGGCATGGATAGTCCCTCATACAATGTGTCAAGCCAACTGTTGAGTATTTCAGCCATGGTGATCTAGGAAATTTTCCCAGTGGACCAGAATGCTTTTGCTGTTTTGATGATTCAGACATGTAAATGAATGGCACAGGTGAAATAAAGTCAGTAAGGACAGGGGAGTTGACTTGTTCTGACTAAGTTCTACTGACATCCTGCAGAGGGATAAAGGGAGAATGCAAGCTATTAATAAACAATTAAAGACTATGAGGGTCAGAGTACCTTGTGGTAGCTTGACAAAGAGGCCTTACCTCATGCAGTGTAAAGGCAGACATAGGTGTTAACAGGAGAGGACAGAGGATCTGACCGAGTTGCAGAGGTCCAGAAGCATTTAAATGTTGAGTCAAGGCAGGCCTGTTATATGAAGTTCAAGGCCCTGGTAGAGAATTCACAGACTCATAAGTTCTCTTACATAAAAGTTAGAAGAATGACAGGCAAAAAGCAGAATGCAATGATTGAAACATTACCACATAAAAGGATTTAAGTACTTAGCACCATGCTCCTACCATTTTGTTGTTTGTCTTTTGACTTTGCTTACTGTACATTTTTCCCATGTGAGAGGATTTTTTTAAATTGTAGTACTGAGGAAAGAACCCAAGGCCTTGCTCATACAAGTACTGTACTGCTGAGCTGCACCCCAGAGATATCAATCTTCCATTTGCTGTTTGTAGACTGTGAATCATAGTACTTCATAACCAGGTTATAAAGGAATTCATCAAAGTTTTCTTCTAGTATTTGTATGGTTTCATTTAATTATTTTTTCACTTAGATATTTAATTTATTTGGAATTGATTTTGGTGTATGGTATAAGGTTTGGATTCAGTTTTTACTTTTTTATTCCAGATGACTATCCATTTATTTTAACACAAATTTAATTATTTCTTCTCCTCAGTGATGCAAGATGCCATCTTTATCATATTTTAAACTGCCATATGTTCTTGGATATATTTCTAGACTGTTCTATTCTGTTCTACCATTCTGTCTTTTTATGTACCAGTACTAACACTGTTTTAATTATGGAGGAGTTATAATGTTTTAATATCTGGTTTGATTTATTTCCCTCACTGCTCTTCTTTTTCAGGGATTTCCTAGATTATCATTGCATGTTAGATTTCCAGAGGAGCCTCAGAATCAACTTACATAGCTCTTTTTAAAAAGTAAGTATTTTATTTGGAGATTATATATGTATATATGAATTGATTTCCTCATTATATTTAATCATGCTTTTCCAAGAAAAGAAGGCTGCCTTTGCATTTATATGCCTACCTTGCATCTTTTGGGAGTATTATTAATACTTTCTCATACATGTTTTGCAATATTTAATTAAGTGTACTTAGAGATATTTTATCTTTTGTTATATTAAAAATAGGTTATCTCTTTCATTACAGAATTTCACTGGTAATTATTAAATTTACAGTTTTTAAAATTTGATCTTTTTAGATACAGTTGACAGTAGAGTGTACTTTGACATATTATATATACATGGAGTGTAACTTATTCTAACTTGATTCCCACTCTTGTGGTTGTATAAGATGTGGAGGTTCACTGGAAGATCTAATGGTAATTTTTAGATATGAAGAATTTTGAGTTTTGTATATTAATTTCATATCCTACTAAATTGCCAATTTGTTTTAATATTTGCAGTATTTTATCATCAGTTCTTTTGGATTTCCTAGGTATATTATCGTATCAACAAAACAATCAATTTGATCAATAGAGATAGTGTTCCTTCTTCAATTTTTATGCCTCTATTTTTCTCTTTTCTGATAATTTCAATAGAATTCAAAATACTAAAGGAGATAGTAGGAATTCTTATTTCATTCCTGATGTTTGTGAAAATGATTCTCACATTTCCTCATTTTATAATTTACTTGCTTTAGGGTTCGTAGACACATACATGCACATTTTTATCATTTTAATAAAATATGATACATATCACATTCACATATATATGTATATATACAGATATATATGGCATATAGATATATACACACATATATGTACATGTACATATGTATATGTCTGTGTATGTTTGTGTATATATATGTGTGTATATATACACACACATATATATACACATATATATACACACACACACATACACATATATATATATATATACACACACACACAAATATATATATATTTGTGTGTGTGTGTGTGTGTGTGTAGTGTTAGTAAGCTACTCATTGCTGTGACCAATATACCTGACACAAACAACAACTTGGAATAGGAAATACTTGTTTACGGTTGGCTGGCTCCAAGGCAGAACCAACATGACAGAAGGGCATGGTGGAAGAAGACCTCTCAGTTTGTAGCAGTCAGGGAACTGAAAGAGAGAGGAATGGGCCAGGGGCAGATATAGTCAGTCCCCAAGGCAATGACCTCACTGACCTACTTATTCCAACTATGCCCCACCTGCCTGCAGTTACCACCCACTAATCCATTCAAATCATTAATCCATAAAATGGATTAATCCACTGATGAAGTTAGAACTCTCATAATACAATCATTTCTTAAAAGTTGCCACCTCTAGACATTGCTGCATTCCCTAACATATGTGCTTTTGGGGATATATTCCAGATCTATACATATATAAATGTTTTTTATCATGTTAGAAAACTATCCACTGATTTATATTTCACTTTTCATTTAGTCATTATGCATTGAATTCTGTCAAAGGTCTTTTTAACATCTGTGAAAGTAAACATGTAAGTTTTCTTTTTAGATTTACTAACATGATGAATTATATTAATGAATTTCCTAACACTAAAACACTGTAGTTTGGAAAAAATTCCTTTGGTCAGGATATAAGCTATATATAGTTTTTTTTTAATGTGCTTTGAATGCTTATGCTCAAACTTTATTATTTTTACATTAATATTCATAAGTGGGATTGGCTAAATTTGCTTTTTGTGCAATCTGTAGAAGACTGACTTGCTTTATAAACAGAATTGGGAAAATTTTCATCTTTTTCTATGTTCTAGAATAATATGAATGGCATAGGAATTATCAGGTCTTTGAAGGTTTGGTAGAAATCTTTCATGAAAGCAAACAGGCCTGGTGTTTTGTTGTGGGATAGTTCTTTGATAAATTTCAGTATTTATTCAATGGAAATTCATCTGTTTAAGCTTTCTCTTTCTAATAAAGTTAATTCTGGTAAATTTTATTTTCCTGGAACAAATGAGCTATTTTAGATGATTTAAGTTTTCAAATTTCAAGGAGAAAGGACTTTTTTGTTATCTGATTTTGTTATTTCAGTGTGAAAATTTTGTGCATATTGATTCTTCATGAAATGTATTGAGGGTTTTTGTAGCATCATTGTTTTATGAATTTTCCTTTGTTCTTGGAAAACAGGTCTATTTCTCTAACATTTGAGTGTGAAGTTTAATATAAGCCCATATGACCTTCCTCATTATAGTTTTCTGGGTGTTCTACTTCCTTACTTATTATTTCTCTGTCCATTTGACCTGTCTTAGGCTGAGGTGGTATATTTAATTCTATTATTATTGTGTTTCTCTTTCTTCTTGCATACTTCTGTATTCTCAGGATTGCAACCTGTCTGCTTTTCTTGTTTACTATAGTATTTTGCTATACTTTTACATCTTTTTAGTTTTAGCTTTATGAATCATTTTAGTGTGTGTGTGTATATATAAGACATAGAAAACATAGAAAATGTGTTTGTTTGGTTTTTTTTGGCAGGGGGTGGTATCTGGGATTGATCTCAGGGGCACTTGGCTATGGAACCACGTCTCCAGCCCTGTATAATATTTTATTTAGAGACAGGGTCTCACTGAGTTGCTTTGCCCCTTGCTTTGCTGAGGCTGGCTTTGAACTTGAGATCCTCCTGCCTCGGCCCCTGAGCCACTGGGATTACAGGCATGTGCCACTGTGCCCAGATACAGAAAATGCTTTGAAAAGATCAGTTTCAACATACAAAATTTTCTTTTGTAAAGTAACTTAAATTTATTTACACTTATTTATATATCAAATTATAATCTCAATTGCTATAATTTCTGTGATATTATCATTTATTTATTGTATTTTTATATGCAGTATGTTTCCTGTATAATGTTAAAATTATTTTCATACTTTAGAAATGTGCATTTCTATTCCATTGGTTATTATTCTATTTCCTTTGAATTTGCTATTCATCCCAATTTTCCTTTCTTAGGCTTCCACAAGTTTTCAGGTTTGAATGTGTTCACTTTCTATCACTTGTTACTTATACTATATATAATCATTAAACTTACTCTACTTTCGCCTTTCTCTCTTGTTCTTCTACTCATTTATTATTGTGTTATTCTTATTTTGTCAAAACATTCCACATTTGGAATTGTGGAAGGGAGATTAGATCTTAGATCATAAAATAATTCCCAGATACCCCCATGAGAATGGTCAAAATTGAAATGACTGGCAATATTAAATTTGGTTGAGAATGTAGAGTAACAAGCAATCTAAGGATTATAAAATTTTACAACTACTTTCAAAGTGCAGTTTCTACTAAAGCTAAATATCCTATACCTTTTAAATAAATCATTCTACAACTGAGTATATATCCAAGAAGATTAAGTGCTTATTTCCACCAAAAGCTATGTCCACAAATCTTCAATGCAGAGATATTCTTAAAATACTAAAGACTGGAAATAACCCAAATGTCCATCAAGTAGAACTGATAGATAAATCTTCATATGTTCATATAATAAATCATTATATATTCATACAATAACTACTCCACCATGAAAGAGATCAGATATCTGTTAGAAGCACAGATATAACTCTCATAGTCAAATCACTGAGCAAAAGAAGCAAAAAACACAGAATAGTCCATATTGCATAATTCTTCTAAGAACTTGAAAACCAGGCAAAAATAATTAATAACAGAAGGCAGAATAATGGTCATCTTTGGAGGCTAATGTTTGTGGAAAGGCAAGAGAGAACTCTCTGGGCTGGAAATATTGTACATATTAGGTGGTGGTTATATATGTGTGTTCATACATGTAATATTCCATTGAGTCATACATTTCATTTAGGCACTTAATATATAGTTAAGTGCATATTTCAAGACACAATCATTTGCATGTGTATATGCACACATACACACACAGAACTGATAGATTTCTTATATATTCATGCAATGACTACTTTACAACAATAAAAATGATCAGATGTCTTCTACAAGTACCAATATGGCTCTCACAATCAAAATGCTAAGCAAAATAAGCAAGTCATGCTTCTTCCTCGCAGGAAATCATAATGAGTAGGAAGGTACATGAGGGCAGTACTTTCCTGTGGGGAAAGGAGATGTGGGGGGTGGGTACTGGGAAATAGAGATGACTGGAACACTGGTGATTAGTTTTGTTTAGAGTCACACCTCTTCACTTCTAATGTATCTCACTCCATGACAATGTGTAATCTCAGGTGTTGTCTGAAATATACCAGGCAAGAATGCTTCGAGCCATTGTATATGTGGTTTTGCCCCCTATGACTATCAGAATAATGGTAGGAAGTAGGTTTTCTGATAGTTGGTCACTCAGTACTATCATGAGTATAGTGTGTAGATAGGAGGTTGCTTCTACCCTTTCAGCTATCACTAGTGAAACTGTCTAGAGGACACCTTTATGGTAGCCCCAACATTACACTTTGAGATTAAGCATAAGTTCTAGAGCACTTTAACATCTGCCTTGCCAGTCTGTCTATCCAGCAAAAGATCTAAGTTAACTAAACACCTTGGTGTGTTGAAAACCTTTTTGTGGACACTCTGTGTTCCCTTTTTACCACCATCACCTATATAACCCCAGGAAGCACTTTGCATTATCATGTGCTTTTCTAGATTGTTGGAATTAACTGATACTCATTTGTTTCCAATCTTATTTAAATATCTGAGGATTTGTGTTTTGTTAGAGAAACTAAAGATAAATAAATCATATAATCAATGAAATAATCATGTTCTACTTTCGGGCTAAAGAGGGGGTAGATGAAAGAGCTCCACACTTAGATGGTTAACTTTCTGGTGGTGATGCAGGCTTATTTTTATCCTGCAAAGTTCTACTGCTCAGTAAGCATGCACCACCTTAAGTCCTGTGCTGAACTGAGAAAAGAATGGAAGATTCTTCCTTCTTGTGGTTTTACACCTCCTTTTTAATATCCTCAATTATTCTCCTTTTTCCCATCATTCATACCACCAAACACAACTATCCAACCAGTCATGGCCCTCATTACCAACCTTTTCTATTATTTATCTATTAATCTGACAAGTATTTATTTAGGTTCTGGGGTATGTGTTCAGACTAAATATAAGAAGATGGTCCCTATTGCTAGTTGTGTTCCTCCCAAAAGGAGTGAACTTCACTAGGGAGTAATCTTGGGATTCACACCTGAGAATTCTTTTTGAATGCAAAAAATGGGTAAAAGACAGTGTCAGACTGTGATGTAGTGACAAGAAAGGCCTCAAATTGACAGGGATCTCTAAAGCTGAAGTGGATATAGAGGGTGATATCCAGTGACGGTTTGCGGGTTGGGCCCATATGCACTCAAATTAACTTGTCTTTAGATGCAGGCTGCCCACAAAAGGGAGGTGTTATCTTGGATGAGTCATCTCTCTTCAGCCAATGGCAATTTTGGGGAACAGTGCTGTAAACTGAGTGTTATGTGTCAGTAGTACTCTCAGTACCTGGGGAAACTGGAGCTTTAGTTCTAAAGTGGGCATCTGGGAAGTATATCACACACCCACTATAGTTCCTATCCTAAAATAGTCACTATCTGGGACAGGGAGGTGATGATAGTATAGATATATAGGCAGATGCTAAGTCTTTATTGTTACCCAATCTGATTTGGACAATGCCCACCAAGCTGCTTTTCCTTATAATACACTTTTGACACCAAGCGTGTGGGGTTTTTCCACATCAACAACCAGTTCTTAAACTTTCTTGATACGAACTGTACATCCTAAAATTGAAATCAATTCTAATACAACTACCCAGAGTTAGTGTTAGGCTTCATACGTCTAAGGGCTCAGCCCCAGACTGCTCTCACTTCAGATGTCAGTCCCACATATTGGTGCAAATTACAAAGGTTTTAGGAGCTCTGGTCATGAACCAG
>NW_026000249.1:30451410-30460139 GCF_001458135.2 Marmota marmota marmota
TATTATGGCACACCTAAATGTCAGCCTCCAAATCAACCCCTGTCTACACTTGAACATATTTGCCTTCTTTCTGTTCTTGTATTAAGCCAAGTTCTTTCCCCACTTAAAACTTTTGGCTTGCTTTTCCATTTGTGTGCACTGGTTACACTTTGGCTCTTTAAATGTCACCTTCTCAACAAGGTCTTCTCTAATCACCCATCTCTCTTCCCTGCACATAATGACAAAACAGTTGACACTTTCTGGGAGCTGTGCCAAGCACTGTTCAAATTACCAGAAACAACCCAAATTAACTAATTTAGTCTTTACAACAACTTTGTAAAGTAGCTACTAATACTCTGAATTTACAGATGAGGAAACTGCAAATGAGGAACAAAGATTTTAATTTGTGTCAGGTCTTGGTGAGTAATAGCAGTGCTAGGACTCGACTTTAGTCATCGTCTCCAGAGTCTAGGCCCCTAACCATGATATCATAATGCCTCTTCTAGTCACTAACATACCATCCTTTTAAAATTTTTCATTAACAGCACTGATCTTTTTTTCAATAATTATTTTGTTTCTAAGTTTATGTGTTTATTTCCAGCTGCTGAGTAAAATCCATGATAGTACAGCTGTTTGCTATGTTCATTGCTCAATATCATGCCCCTTTTCCTAAGGAACAGCCAAATCCAATGACTAATCTCTGCAGAGAGAGAGAGAGATACAGCTCCCTTGCTCCAATTCAGAATAATTCTGAAGAGCCATCCCAGCTCTGGAGTTCCCTGTGGTGTCAACAAGACCTTTGTTGTGGTGCATCATGATTCAACCTCTCCCTCTGTTTCTTTATTCCCCTGCTTATGCTGAGCCCCACAGTGCTTGCCAATAAACCACAAGAACACACATTTCCATCCTAGAATCTGTTTTGTGGAAAAATCCACAATCATTTGGAGTAGACACTATTTCATGTGAAAGTCAACTTCCTACAGTCTTGAGTGTGTGCGTGTATATGTGTGTGTACCTGCATATAACTACAAGCACATTTGCATATGTAGATCAGGCAGGAGAAGCTAGGTTATGCCATGGTGACAAACACCCTCCAAACCTCAAAGGCTTAAGCCAACAAAGGTTCTTGTTTACACTGTGTTCACCATAGGTCAACACTCACTCAGGTCATATAGGTTAATACCTCACTCAGTAATCCAGGATGAGGGAGGCTCCACCTCTCTGCTTGCATAACTGCTGAGGTGAAAACAGGGGTTGTGGTAAATTACACACTGGCTCTTAAAGCTCTACCCTGAAGTGATACACATTCTTTCTGCTCACATACCAGTGGTCAGAGCAAGTCAAATATCTCTACCTAAATTCAAAGGGTCAGAGAAATTCAATTCTACAATATGTGCAAGAGAACTGGGATTAATAACTGGTTGAATAATTATCACAAATCATATTGTATTGCTAATACAGAAAGTTAATACCAACAGCAATGGAGTAGGAATAAGGAAGTTGGTTTCTATTTTTTATTTTACTCAAAACTAGCTTGACAACTTTGTTTCCCCACTTTAATGTAGAATAAAAGATTTAGACTAAATTAATGTCTCCCAAATGCCTGAATGCTTGTTCATGATAAGGCATTCATCAGGACTCAGTAAATTGAAAATTTAAATTCAATTAAAAAGGGAAATATGGTGATTTCATATTTATTGTTAGATCTCATTTTATCTCTGTCAGACCTTCATTTGTAACATAATGTCAGTAATAACCACCATCTGCTATTATTTAAGGCATTTAATAATAGTAATATTCAAGCGTATACAGGACTTTCTAAATGCCAAACACTGTCCTAATTACTTAATTCATTCAAATTATTTATAATTTATAAAGTAGGTACTCTTCTTATTCTTATTTTTAGATAAGGAAGATGTAAATTGAACTATTTCTCAGATAACACTGGATAGTAGAGTCTCAATTTCCATTTAAATATGGTATCTTCAGAATCCTTACTTTTTATCATTTTGTCATACTATAGCTTGGCAATATCAGATTTCACAGGCAACTACTGTATCCCCATTTCTAGGTTTTAATTTTTATTACTTAGGTTCTCCTACAGTCTACTCTAAGACATTAAGAAGTAAGAAGTCAGTATGTTCCAGGGAATCAACAGGTTACTGTATGCATTATTCTAAGATAGACTTGGAGAGTCTGAAAAATCACAAACTCATCTTTTTTTTTTTTTTAAGTACAGGGCATTGAACCCAGGGGCACTTAACCACTGAATCGCACTCCTGGATCTTTTATTTTTTATTTTGAGACAGGGTCTTAGGGCCTCACTAAGTTACTGAGGCTAGCTTTGAACTTCTGCCTCAGCCTCCCAAGCCACAGGGATTACAGGTATGTGTCACTGTGCCCATATTTTGAAGCTTCCAACATTTCATGAAAATCAATGTAACAATCAATTTCCATAATGTTCAGTTTATTATTATCTTATTGTTTTTACAGTAAAAGAAGCGGAACTAAGTGTAATCTTCCATCTCTTTGGGAGGAGGAAATTCTAATAAAATAAGTATTTGGCCTGATTTTAAGTTAAATTTAAATTAACTAAAATTTACTTGATCCTATATTATAGCATTTTGCTTTGACTCCCAGTGTGATTGTGTGCATGTTATCCAATATACATTTAGTTTCTTAAGTCAGATGCGGTATTACATGCCTCTAGTCCCAATGACTTAGGAAGCTGAGACAGGAGGATAACAGGTTAGAGGCCAGGCTCAGCAACTTAGTGAGGTCCTAAGCAACTTACTGAGAACTCTTCTCAAAATAAAAAAATAAAAAAGGCTGAGGATATAGCTTAGAGGTAGAGCATATGTTGTTTGAATTCTCAGTACCAAAACAAACAAACAAAAATCCTTAATATACATTTGGTTTCTTAAAGAGTATGAAACAATAAAAATTATTTCATACTTTTTTACTGTGCCTCCAAAACTGTCCCTTATATGGTGACCCATTTATTCTAGGCACTTAATTCAAATTTCCTTGGCCAAATGGATAAATAAATCTGTCTCTTTTGATATGATGTCAGCACAAGTAGGGGAAAATTGGATGGGGTCTGGACAGTCTTTCCTTTGCAAAAAACATTTTAACTCCTAGAAATGACAGTGAATAACCATAAACATTTTAGAACCCAAGGTGATACCTAACATTGTCTGACTTTAGGGAACTAGAGAACTAGAGTTAAGTTCCTGATCTCTCAAGTGCCAGCCCTCGGCATGGATATCAGACAAGTAAGTCTGCAGGACTAACAGAAGACTGTCCAGGCCCAGCATGAATAGATGGAACCAGGCTTAGCACCTGGATACACAAGCAGGAATCCAGCCAGTACAGACAGAGCATCTGGGGAAGGGAATTGGAAGAACACTTCTTAGAATGTAACCTGCTATCGACTAAAGACAGGGTTCTGTTCTGCTTTTTATCTGAGTCCACAAATACACTCATGTGAATCCCTTAATTCAAAGACCACTACAAACATAGTTCAACAAGTTGGACTTATTGCTTGCTGCAGTGAGAGAGAATAGGTACCATGCAGAACCATAAGGTGTCTCAGTAAAAGGGTGTCAGAAAGGACTTCTTACAGAATTTGGACATTGGTTGGGTGATTTAGTGGAAGGTCTAAGGAAGCAAGGGCTCTCCCTAAAATGGATGCTGAAAGAAAGGCAGGGGTCAATTTTATAACTGTATGTTTCATGGGTGGCACAGTGACCTTGATTTTGTCTGTGCTTAAACAGAAGTATATAACCACTTTGTTTTATTTTATCATGTGCAACTCTGTGGTTGGTATTCTGTGAAGTTATATATGTCCGAAAGAAGAACAAAATAGAGTGGCCTTGTGTATCAGATAGCTTATAAATAATATTAAGGTCAAGCTGTGAATGCCTGATCAATTCTAAATGTCAGAGGCTGGTGGTTTCTTTTTGATTCATTATGGCAATATATCTCAGAGCAAAGTTGGTAACAAGTAGGTAACCATAACTCAGTTAAGAATTGAGACTAAGAAAGAAGGTGGTGGTTCCTAACAGTCTACTCTATGCATAAGTGAGTAGCCTTGCATAGCATTAGATATAGCTAGAGTTTGTGTGAACTGCTATCATCCTTTATTAAATCTAGAGCAATAGTTGAAAATCCTATAACTCCGTCAATTTAACCATAGATAAAGCTGACAAGAAATAAGAAGCATCCTGCTGTGAACTGAATTGTGTCCCTTCAATATTTGTGTGTTGAAACCCTATTCCTCAATGTGATAGTATTTGGAAATGGGGTCTTTAAGAGGTAGGAATACATAAGGTCATGAAGGTATAACCATCATGATAAGATTAGTACCTTGTAATAAGAGACACCAGAAACTCACAGGCGTATGCACACTCGCTTTGTCTCTTACTCTCTCTCAGAGGGCACATAAAGAAAGGCTCATGCAAGCACACAATGAGATGGTGGCCATCTGCCAAGCAGAAGAACTCTCATCAGAACCCAACCATACTGGCACCCAGATCTCAATTTTCCTGCCTCTGAAACTGTGAGTTTTCTCTTGTTTAAACCCTATCTATGACCCAGTCTATGGCATTTTATTATGGCAGGCCAAAATAAAGCACATTCATAGGTATTGAATCATTTAATTAAAAGGGAGAAATATGTTTTGTCCCTGTAAGTGAACTACCAGGCCCAGGTAGTAGGATTGTAGCTTTACCTCATCAGAACTGAAGTTAAGCTGCTCATGAAATGGTAACCAGTACTATGCTATAAACTTAAGTTGAAAAAGTAGGATGCTCTTGAAAGTGCTTAATGGAAATTCCTCCCTCTTCATGGTTTCAGAAACAGAGCTTGAGCTGCAATAGAACCAGTATTTTGCTAGGTTTTACAGCAATTTCCCAGATGAGTTGGGTGCCTGCAGAACATTATTTTCCTATAAGACTTCCCTGGGACAAGAAGAGTCATTTTCTCCACCCACATTCATACCTCATTTCCTTTAAACACAAAATGACTTCAAATGACTGACTGAGTTTAAACCATGCCATTTTGCTCTAAAACACAAAACAAAATCTGTTTATTTCTTTACTTCTCAGGCAAAGTGAGCCCTCTGTTTTCCGACTTTATATTAACCAACAGTGCTATTCCCATATATCTACCATTTTATGGATGAATTAAAGCAATGGGGTGTCCTGGAAACCTGAAAGGAGGGACTATAGGGAATGAACATATGTTTTGGCTCTCAATCTTGAAAAAACAAAGTCTTCTAGAACTGGGTTGGGAAGTGTAGTGTGAGGAACATTTCCATTTCTCTGTTGAACTTTGGTTTCCTAGCATCTTCCCTGGCCCCTTCTCTTTCATTTGCCTCTAACTGGATCATATTCTTGACTGAGCTCACCAGGTGGTAGCCTACCAACTGTGTCAGTATACCCCAGACTTATACATCAGCAAAGAAATGCCCTCCTCCCTTTGCTCTTCTGAACGTAGCCATAGGGCCTTCACTTCCCTGCCATAATCAGTTTGTAAACTTTGTCAGCTGTTTATCCTCAGCTGTCTTCTTCTTCAGTCAGGACTAGCTCATAGGTTGTGACAATCATTTTCACAGAATTGTTTGTCTTTCAATTATATATGTGCCATGAACAAATAACAGAATCACAGGGTATTAGAAAAATGATCTTTAAAACCACTATAATGTTCGCTTATTGCCTGGCAGGGTGCTTGGCATATAAAAGTACACGTTAAGTATTCACTGAAAAAATGAACCTACGATTTTTATAGTTGAAGAAACTGAGGCCCACTGATTTACCAAATTTGTTATAATGGCAAGTTAGAATACAACTAGTATTCTAAGTTCACAGAAACATTTGTAGTATTCAGCAAAGGGTCTCAAATCATTGGAGAGAAACAATTTTGTTTTCAAGTACTGTTTCCTATTGTGCTTTCATTCCCTCCCTCCTTAGAGAGTTGAATAATACAGTTATTGTCACTTAACATTAGAGACATGGTCTGAGAAAAGGGTCATTATGTAATTTCATTGTTGTGTGAACAATAAGTATACTTACACAAATCAATAAGGCTACAATGTCACTAGGATATATAATCTTATGGGACCACTGTCATATAGGAAGTCTGTCCTTGACACATGGCTTTATCTTATTCCATGCCTTTCCAATCATGTTAAGCTATTAGAGCAGTTTCATTCAAGTTTTCATGATTCAGTCTTGTTCATTTTACAAAGTGAAGGTCATCTTTTGTCCAAAGCTCTTCTCTTATACAGAGGAAGAAACAAATTTCTGTCTATAGCAGCTTGCCTGGAGGAAATTTTTAGAGTCCAAGGGTTGGGTGGGACACAGGGCCCAGTATTATAACCACCTTCTGCTTCACTTTCTTTGCAATAAGATGTAGAGAAAAGTGTGAGAAAGGACCCATATACCATTACATAATGGCCTACTCTGGAGTTGCTCTCCCCTCCTTACTTATATGTAACTGTTGCTCTGGCCTGTTCACTTTGAACTCCAGACAGGTGGTAGCTCTTATAAGCCATACCTATGAAGGTTTTCTCTCATGCTGTTGCCCTAATCATTGTTCGGCAACTTTCCCTACATTCTGACTGAAGTTCATGGCTCTACTACATGCACTGACAGTCCCCAACAATGTTTTAGTTTTTAATTCCTTCAATGACTCTAAAATATGAGGCCTTTGAGAATAGGAGAAAATAATTCTGATCACAAATATAACATTGTACCAAATGAAACTTTCCCTTTAAATTTTATTTGGACCCATGGGGGAGGAAAGTGGGCAATACTTCCCAATGTCATGTCTCAGCAATACAGGGAAGTGGCAGCCTCTAACATTCAGTTGGTGGGGGGGATGCCTTTAAAGCTGAAACATGTGGCACTGTATTTTTCAGCAAACAATTTTAATGCTGCACAGATAACACTGCCCTAATGTACACTCTCAATAATTCCAGTGCTATGCTAAGTGACTTGAATTGCACATACATAACACATAACACGTATAATGTATGTTTATATGTATATTTGAGTCTATGCATGTGTGTGTATATATATATGTGTGTGTGTGTGTGTGTGTGTGTGTGTGTGTACACACAGAGTGAGTTGGGAATGGGAAAGAGAGAGCCATGAAATTTTGCTGGATTGTATACATTATATGTATATATGGCAGCTCACTTTTATCCAGATTCCCCTATTTATTTGGTGTGCTTTTAATTTTAAGACAGTTCTGAAATTATTATTAACCAAAATAAAATGTCAGATGAAATAATTTTAATAAAGTTATTAAAACTGCAATACAAGGGCTGGGGTTGTAGCTCAGTGGTAGAGCACTTGCCTAGCTTGTGTAAGGCACTGGGTTTGATTCTCAGCACCACAAATAAACAAAATAGAGGCACATTGACAACTAAAAAATATTAAAAAAAACAAAACAAAACTGCAAGACAAAGAATTCCATAAGTGAAACCAAAAGATGAAAAAGGGTAGCAATGAAGGAAAATAAACACAGATAGGCATAAATGGGATGAATGAGGTAAGAGAGAGAGGAGCCTGTTGTCTCTATACTTATAAAAACCTGTGTAGCAGATTCTAGAACCCTTGGAGGACAGAGACAAAATTTAAATCAAATAGTATCTTTTAATCTCACCATTCTGGCAAAAATTAAGAAGTATAACAAAATAAATGAATGCAAGTATGTAGACCAAAGGGAACCCTTATGCATTGTTGGCATGAGTATTAATGGATACAATGTTGTTGGAGAACAACTGTTCATTATCTCAGCTGAATATGTGTACATATTATAGATTAGCAATCTCTCAGGTAAGTACATATAACTTGGAGAAACTCACACATGTGTTTCAGAATATATACAAAATTCTTCATAACAGTAATACTTGTAAAGTTAAATATAAACAAACAATAACAAAAACCAGAACCACCTAAATGTCCACTAAGAGGAAAATGAATACAATACATTGTGGTATATTCACAAAATGACTATCATACATCACTAAAAATGATCTAAATTATGGAAGATACTGATTGGCTATTCACTGAAGCTAGGTGGTCTTCTTCCTGGGCAACAGAACTAAGAATACTTTCCAGCCTCCTTTGTATTTATGATGTGATTTATGTGTGATCATGCTTGTCTTTTTGGGTCCTCTGAGAAGCCAACACAAAGATAGAAATAGAATTGCAGAAATTTTATGGAGGGTGAGTCCTATGAATTACAAAGGGCAAAGAGGGCAAGAAGAGTAGGTAAAGAGAACTTTCAGACTGGGATGTTGTTTGTGTCAGTAAAAGGAGAAGAAACAAAGGAAGAGTGGGCAGGTGAGACATCAGACTGCAGTGCAGCTCTGAGAAAGCTTTGATCATCCCAGTGTTGAGTTTCAGCACAAAGATTCCCCATAAGTGAATTCTGCATTGGGTAGAAATGCCCAGAACTTAGTATATTTGCTGCACTTAGTTACTGACTAAAAACTGCCGGGGAAGAGCCAGACCTCTTTTTAGGGTTTTGTAGTTTTCATTGTATAAATCCTTCACCTCTTTTGTTAGGTTGATTCCCAAGTATTTTATTTTTTTTTTTTTTTGAGGATATTGTGAATGGAGTGTTTTTCCTCATTTCCGTTTCAGAAGTTTTGTCGCTGATATACAGAAATGCCTTTGATTTATGCGTGTTGATTTTATATCCTGCCACTTTGCTGAATTCATTTATTAGTTCTAGTA
>NW_026000249.1:30461084-30476264 GCF_001458135.2 Marmota marmota marmota
AAGGAAGGAAAATTGAAAACGAAAGCAGCGAGGATAGGGGTAGAGAGGGAAGATGAGAGGGAAGGGGGAGGGGGGATAGTAGGGGATAGGAAAGGTAGCAGAAGACAACAGTCATTAATATGGTATTATGTAAAAATGTGGATGAGCAACCGATGTGATTCTGCAACTTGTATTTGGGGTAAAAAATGGGAGTTCATAACCCACTTGAATCAAATGTATGGAAGATGATATGTCATGAGCTTTGTAATGTTTTGAACAACCAATAAAAAAAAGCAAAAAAAAAAAAAAGATCCAGACCTCATTTCAAATGTTTTGACAGATCCTGATGATGCTGCAGCTGGAGACTGTTAGCTCACTGCACTCCTTCTAGAAGCTTCTCTGTTAGAAGGAGATCAGCCAAACATACTCCCATGGCTGACACACCATGTGACTGAGCTTAAACAAATGGAACATGAGAGGAAGTGATGTGTGTAACTTCTAGACATGACCTATAGAAATGTACTATATGAATTCTGCATGTTTGTCCTCCTTCTGCAGCTTAGGGGGAACATGAGTTTGGTGATGTAGGAAGCCATATGTTGAAGATAGCAGAGGACAACATGAAGAAATTACAAGGTTCTGATTCAACACTTGGATGAGAGCCATGCACTATTACAGCATGTTCATTTTTTACTTTATGCAAGAGATGAATAAATTTCTATTGAGTTGCAATACTGGGATTTGAGGGTTTATCTATTATGACAGCTAATTATAACCTAAATCATGTTTTTAGCAACTCATTAAATCACAGATGAATCTTGGAAAACTAATTTTGAGAGAAAAAAGATCTCAAAAGATAAAATATAGTAAGTTACAATTTTATAGACTTGAAAACAAGTATATCTAATAATATGTTGCTTAAAATTATATTCTTCACAGATAGCAAATGGTTCAAGAAATTAATGAGAATGGTTAATTCTGAGGAGATTCACAGGTCAGGACTGGAGGAAGATATAAGTAGATAGGAAATGTGTGGTAAGATTAATCACAACTTCACAGATAATAATTACATCATTCCGCTTAATCCTCCTTTGCATAGAAATACTTGTTCAAGGCAGAGGTTTCTTGTTCAATGGAGAATCACTGCTATGGTTTCTTTGGGACTATCAGTCATGCTTATCAAGAATCTCTTATTCCTTGGGGAAACAAATGACATTTTGAAATAAAGGTTTTTCTCTACGAGGTTTCAAGAAATTGTTAAGCTTCAGAGATAAAAAATTGAAAATTCAAAACATTTTTATGTTCAAATATCAGATACAGTTTATCAAGTTAAATTTGAAAGGTTCAGCTAGTACTTTTCATAGGCTATAAGAACTTGAAATATACTAGCTTAAACACACAAGTATTTACCCTCTCACATTAAAGAAGTCTGAAATTTTGAAGTACAGAACCAGTATAAAAAAGTCCACAGTGTTCTTAGGGAACCAGAATCCCTTTGTCCACTCCAATGTCCTAGCACAGGGCTAGAAGTCAAGATGGCTGCTAGATATCTACTATCTAACTTGTGTTCCAGACAACAAAGAGGACAAGGACAACCTTCTAACAGTCAGCTTTTGTTTAAAAAGTCTCCACAAAAGCCCCATCAAATATCTATTTTTTTCATTTCAACAAGGAAACTGAGAATAAAGAGTCTAATCTGTATGGTCATGTGCCCAGTTAATAATCAGGGTTCTACTAAAGAAATAAGAGAATGTCTATTGAAAAGTAACCGGAAGCCTCTGCCATTGAATGGGATATATAAAAATGGGAACCAAAATAAAATATGCCTTCAGTAAAATTCACCATATACAAATCCCATGATTCAGCATTTCTGCTACTCCACAAATACATTACAGAAATTCTTGAAAATACATAGCAGAAAGCATATACAAAAATTTTCATAAGAGCAATGTTTATAATGTCAAAAAAGTATACAACCAAATGTCATTATTAGTAGAATGAATGCCATAAAATGCTATAGTGAAGTAAATTCAACTATATATCTCAAAAATAGAATTAGAAATGACAGAAGTACATTTCAGTGGAACACATATACACATATATAAAAACTTTTCTATCTATATAATGCATAAAAATGCTACATATATAAATGCACTCGCTACCCATATATAAGCAATTTATATATAATTATACTTGTAAACAATTTATAATTATATAGGTCAACAATTTAGATGTAATTATATTTATGTGTAAATATATATATGCAAGGGAATAATTGACACAAAAAGTCAGTGTTTGGGGCTGAATTACATTCCCCCAAAATTCATATGATGAGGGCATAATTAATTCCTAGTACCTCAGGATGTGACTGTATTTGAAAACTGGCCCTTTAAGAGATGATAATGTTAAAATCGGGTCATTAGGGTGGACCCTTACCCTATGACTGGTGTCCCTATAACAAGAATAGTTCTAGACACAGACAAGAGTTGTGCATGCACAGAAAGGTGGATGTGAACATTCAACAAGAAGACAGCTATCAGCAAGGCAGGGATAAAAGTTTCCAAAGAAACCAAACTTGCTATTACAACTTGATCCCAGACTTCTAACCTCCAGAATTATAAGACAATAAATGTGTGTTGTTTAAGCAAGCAAGCATATGACATTTTGTAATGGTACCCAGAATAAACTAATAAAGTCAGGATTATGGATATATCTTGGGGTAGGGGCAAAGGGATGCAATCAGTAAGAGCTATATATAAATTTTCTAAGTCAATGACAACAGCCTACAGTTTAATGTGGATCATGGCTATGTAGAAATTTTTAATAGTGTTATTATTCTTAAATATATTTTATGTTGTATTTATGGTATGTTTCACCACTTAAATATGAAGATAACCAGAAGGGTAGAGGAAGACATGAAGGCAGTGAAGGAAAATGATCATAATTAAAGATATTTGAGCAAAGATCTATATTATATAATTAAGAGAAATATATAGTTTAGATTCAGGACCACAGCTAGAAAACTAAAGAGCTCCAATTTCTGTAAAGTTTAAAATGCATTTTATTCAAGGAGAAAGCTGAGTGTTAAGAGTGTAAATTTAATTTGTTGGCATGAAAACTAATTACCTCTTATTTGTTAGCAATTTATTATATCTACTGCTGCTACTATCTTATTAAGAATTATTATCATGCAAAGATACATTCAGAATAGGTAAATTTTTTAAAGATTATCTGTATATGTGTATAGTACAGAAAGACTAACCCCAAAGCAAACTATTTGAGTCTCTGTTCATGACTACATTATGATAACCATCTTAGGAGAAAACTTAATGAAAGGTAAACTAGAAAAAGTTAGAAGGATATGTCCTTAAGCCGACATGATATAGATTTGGGCCTACTTTTTCTTCTATTAGGTGCAGGGTCTCGGGTCTTATGCCTGCGTCCTTGATGCACTCTGAGTTGAGTTTTGTGCAGGGTGAGAGTCAGGGGGTTAATTTCATTTTGCTACATAGGATTTTCAAGCATCATTTATTGAAGAGGCTATCTTTTCTTCAATGTATGTTTATGGTGCCTTTGTCTAGTATGAGATGATTGTATTTATATGGGTTTGTCTCTGTGTCTTCTATTCTGTACCATTGGTCTACCTGTCTGTGTTGGTGCCAATACCATGCTAGTTTTGTTACTATAGTTCTGTAGAATAATTTAAGATCTGGTATTGTGATGTTTTCTACATCACTTTTATTGCTGTAGATTGCTGTGGCTATTCTGGGCCTCTTATTTTTCCAAATGAATTTCAGGGCTTTTTTTTTTTTTGGATGGCTTAGGGACTGACTTCCTTAACAAGACACTTAAAGCACAAGAAGTAAACTTGAGAATTAACAAATGGGATGGAATCAAACTAAAAAGCTTCTTCACAGCAAAGGAAACAATCAAGAATGTGGAGAGGAGCCTACAGAATGGGAGACAATTTTTGCCACCTACATCTTCAAGGTGTATAAAGAACTCAAAAACTTATTCCTAAAAAATACAAATAACCCAATCAATAAATGGGCTAAGGAACACAATAGAGATTTCATAGAAGAAATATAATTAATCAACAAAGATATAAAAAAATGTTCAATATTTATAGAAGTTAGAGAGATGCCAATTAGTGAGATTCCATCTCACTCCAGTCAGAATGGCAATTATCAAGAATACAAGTAACAATAAATGATGGCAAGGATGTAGAGAAAAAGGTACTCTCATACATTGCTTGTGGGACTGAAAATTGGTGCAACCACAATGGAATGCAGAATGGAGATTTCAGAAAACTTGGAATGAACCACCATTTGACCTACTTATCCCACACCTCAGTTTATACTCAAAGGACTTAAAATCAGCATACTTCAGTGATGCAGACACATTAATGTTTACAGCAGCTCAATTCACAATATCTAAACTATGGAACCAAACTAGGTGCCCTTCAGCAGATGAATAGATAAAGAAAATGTGGTATATTTACATAATGCAATATTACTTAGCCACAGATAAAAATGAAACTATGGAGTTTGCCAGTAAATGGATGGAACAAGAGACTATCTGCTAAGTGAAATAGGCCAATCTCAAAAAAACAAAGGCTGAATGTTCTCTCTGATATGCAGATGCTAACTCACAATAAGGGGTAAGGAGTAGGGAAAAATAGAAATACTTTGGATTAGACAAAGGGGAATAAAGGGAAGGGAGTGGGAATGGAAATAGGAAAGATAGTAGAATGAATTGGACATTACTATTCTATGTGCATATATTTTTACATGACCCATGTAATTCTAATCATGTGCAACAAGAATAAGAAATTATAATCCATATGTGTTTGTCAAAATACATTCTACTGGGCTGGGGCTGTAGCTCAGTGGCAGAGTGCTTGCTTTGCGCTTTTGAGGCACTGGGTTCAATCCTCAGCACCACATAAAAATAAACAAATAATATAAAGGCATGCTGTGCATCTACAACTACAAAAAAAAATTAAAAAAAATACATACTACTAACATGTATAACTTATAAGAACAAGTAAAAAAATTAAAGCTCTTTGTTGGGAGCTTACTTAAAGTTTCTGAAACTTAATGCCTTTATCTGTACACATAGGTAATAATGTATCTGCCTACCTGGTGATTCCATGTGAAATTTATAGTTAAATTACAACTGGAAGGCAAGCAAAATATAGTTCAACTTCTTTATTTTAAACCTGATGAAACTGAGATAGAGACACCAAAATAATAATCATTGGAATGTTGGCTCTAGAACTCAAGTTTCTTGAGATAATTGCCCACAAATTAGAATAAAATACATGAAAACTTAGAGTAAAAATATTACAAATAAGCCAGGAATTTTAGTAGCTTAATAGTAGTAGTTATGGAAAGATTGTAAGTCTGATAGGGGAATAATCTGTTGCTAGCAGGATTCAGCTTCTCCAGGGCTACTGAATGCTGCTGTTGTTCACTGGCTTGTTATCTAGAAGCTTCCCTTGGTTCCTTGCTTGTGGTCCACTCAATAGGGAACCCACAAAAGGCAGTTTGGTTCATCAGGTAGTGAAGGAGTGAAGTAAGAATTAATGCAATAAGGAACTCATGGTCTTTTGTAGCCTAAAATGATCTATTTATATATTTAAAACACAGATTTTTTATTGGTTATTTTTAGTTACACATGACAATGGAATCCATTTTGATATAATTATATAAGCCTGGAATATATCTTATTCTAACTAGGACCACTGAGATGATCTTTAGAAGCAAGTAACCAGGTTTTACTCTCACATGCTCAAAGAGGAGATCACTCAAAGTTATAAATACCCAGAGACAGAAATAATTTAATAGCCATTTCAGAAGTTGCCTACCATGTGGTTATAGAAAAATAATTCCTCAGTAATTACAAGTAATATGACATCTTTTCTCCTTGATAACTTCAAAAGAATGCCAGTTAGTCTCTGTGCCTTCAGTCCTGTTTTGTTGAGGTAACAGCTCTCCTGTGTTTGCAAAATTGTACTGACTACCCATTGTCTTCAGGATGACACTGAAACTCCTTGTCAGGTATTTCAAGGCCATTTTCCTTTTCACTACCCCTAAATTGTACTTGGGCTGAACTCTTTTGCTCCCTGAATAGAAACTGTTAAGAATCAGCAACTTCTCTCTGAACACCCTTATCAGTTCTTCACTTGGCCTCTTTGTTATCATTGTCTTTACTCACTGTGTCCCCCATTAGACAGTGACCTTCTTGCAGCCAAGAAGAAACAATGTCATTTTGTGCACTCTAGCTTTCCCAGTATATACCACAACTTCTGGCAGGTATAAATCTGTTCAGTGAACACACAAATGAATTACAGTTATGTTTGTTTAGTTTCATAAACCAAAACAAATAAAATAAAGAATAGGTGATAGCCCATATAGTAGGAACTCATCATGTCTTTATTTAGTAATTTAGTCAAATATATATATATATATATATATATATATATATACACACACATATATGTGTATATATATATATATGCACACATATGTATATATTTTATATTTCTGTTTCTTAAAAACCTTTCATTAGTACTGATCAAAAACAGAAATCTGCATAATTGAGATAATTAAGTCTAAATATAGTAGTTTGCTAATGTAAATTTGCACATTTATGTTCCTATGATTTAGTAATTCAGTTAATTTGGGTGTTTATTTTCATTTTTTTAAATTACCTGTTGGTTTTTTTAAAAAATCTTGTTTTATTCTATCAAATATTTTCTTTAAACTTTTAAAATGTGAAAGCTAGAATTTTTTTTTCCAAAAGTTGCTTATGGTTGGGTTGTGGTTGTAGCTCAGTGGTAGAATGCTTGCCTCGCATGTGTGAGGCACAGAGTTCAATTCTCAGCATGATATTTAAATAAATTAAATAAAGGTCCATCAACAATTAAAAAAAAATTTAAGTTGCCTATGGTTGATTTAGTAAAAGTTTTAATATGCTTGTGGTTGACCTACTTTAGTGTGCTCAAGTAAATGTCTATTTCCTGATTTTATCTTTAAAAAAATTGATCAGAACTGAAGGAAATAAGTTTCCATATCAAAAGAATCCAACATGTGACCAGAAAAACAGACAAACATACCTTGGTATGGATTACAGAGAGGGGGCAGAATAGACATTAAAGAATCGCAAATCAACATATATGATTACACAGCCAATTTGATTCTATATTACATACAACCAGAAGAATGACAGGTTAGACTTCATTTATGTGTGATGCGTCAAAATGAATTCTACTGTCATGTATAACTAATCAGAATAAAAAAAATAAAATCATGAGTCAATACGACTTCAGGGTTTTATTAGCAACACTGAAAGATAGAAGAAAATTAATTTTTCAAAATTCTTAAGGAATGAGATTTCCAATCTAGATCACCATACCTAACCAAACTATCAACACAATTTGTTATTAGAATAAAGACACAGGGTCCATTGTGGTGGCATACATCTGTAATCCGAGACTGTAGAATCACAAGTTTGACACCAGCCTCGGCAAATTAGAGAGGCCATCGGAAATTAAGTGAGACCCTTGTCTCAAAATTTAAAAAAGGGCTGGGGATGGAGCTCAGTGGTTGGGGAGCTTTACCACTGAGCTCCACCCCAGTCCTATGAATAAAGAAATAAAGAACCAGAACTGATGGTATGGTTCAGTAGTAGAGTATGTGCTTAGCATGTGAGAGGCCCTGGGTTCAATCCCAAACACAGGAAGAAAGAAAACAAGTGGGGTACATTATTGAAAAAAGCAGATTCATAATGGATTATGCATAGTTCTAGGGAGGGAAATATCATCAATACAAGGCATCAAGGAGGAGACTTTAAGATGTAATGATGTATTCCTTAACTTGGGTGGTAGATACATGTTTCTTTTTTATTAATTAATAAATAATAAACAAATACTGAATGGATAAACTGAAAAATCATTATCAATGGAAGGTTTATATGGCAGTAGGGTTAATGGGGCTAGAGTAAAAATAAAATTTCTCATGTAGTACTGTTTGTGTAACCTTAAATCAAGTCAATATATTTGCCGCAGTCTGGCTGGGCACAAATCACGAGCCACTGAAGCAGGAACAAACTTTATTTTTAAACTGCAGGAAAACACTTCACACAGCTCCCGGGGAATCCTCCCGAACGCCACGAGGCTTCTCCAGAAACCCCCAGCCGGAAATATCTCTCTCGGAAATCCCTCCTCCTGCACTTCCCCAACCAATGGGAACTCTCGGGGAATCCCCGGAAATCCCCACGAGAACTCCAAAATAGTGCGAGAACTCAAAAGTTGTGGCAGAGGCGGATAGTAATGCCTCGCCTGTCAATCAATACTGTTGGCAAAATGCCAGGGACCATACAGACTCGGCCGTGGCTCTCAGCATATATTGTTATTTTTTTTTAATTAAAATTGAAAAAATAGCAATTATGCTAAGGGTTAAGAGAAGATTTAAACAATTAAGTAAAGGTTCATAGCCATAAGAAAATAAACTATCTCAAATGGATAAGCATTTTAAAGAAGGGAAACCTGAAAGTCAATAGACATTTGAAAAGAGTAACCACCCTCACATATAATCAGAGAAATATTCATTGAAATGTTAATAAGATATTGCTTTATACTTGTCATTGATTTGACATTACCTAGTTTGCACTAGGGTGCGACAAAAGAAGACTCTTGTATGCTGGTGGTAAAATGCAAACTAGTGCAATTTGGCAATATCTAGAAAGTCCGTGATAAGCATGCCCTTTAATCCAAACTATACTTTTTATTCTGTATCTTACACAAACTTACATATATCCACAAGAAGACATACAGAAATATTACATCAGGACCCATTCTTAATAATGAAAACATGCAAATGTAAATGTCCTTCAATCCAAAAAAGGATAATTTTTACTAAGTATATTCAACAACATAGATTTGTATACATCAGGAAAATTAGTGAATTTGGGTTAATCCATGTGTATCAAAATGGATCAACTTAAAAAATTAAAAATGGACTGGAGGGAGAAATAACCATTTGCAGGACATACAAAAATTGTCAGTAACTAATGTGGATTTATCTAGATATTTTCTTTTTTTTATAAATGAATATACAGGCAAAATTTTATTTGGGAAAAGGAAAGGGAGAGGAGGGTTTCACCTATTAGGAGTAGTCAAAACTACTCCTATTTTTAAAGAGAGCTTATTTTGGATACTTAAGTCACATATCTCCCAGGAAAAAAAAATTAAATCCACAAAAGTTTGTTGTTGTTGTTAGCCAGGTGCAGTGACACATGCATGTAATCCCAGTGGCTCTGGAGGCTGAGACAGGAGGAACATGAGTTCAAAGCCAGCCTCAGCAAAAGCGAGGCCTTAAGCAACTCAGTGAGACCACGTCTCTAAATCAAATACAAAATAGGGCTGGGGATGGGGCTCAGTGGTCCAGTGTCCCTGAGTTCAATCCCTGGTACCAAAAAAATAAAAATAAAAAATAAAAAGTTTGTTGTTCTTGTTGTTGTTTCCCAAAGTCTTGGAAATCTTCTCTGGAATTTCCAACATTTTGTGCCTAAATTTTCTAGTACCATCCTCAGTCCTTGAGCAAAAGGGGCATCTGACCTGGGGTTCACGCTTCAGAGGACCTCAATGCTACAAATACACATACATAAAAATGTATGAAAGAGGGGCTGGGGTTGTGGCTCAGCGGTAGAGCACTCGCCTAGCACCTGGGAGGCCCTGAGTTCGATCCTCATCACCACATAAAAATAAAATAAAGATATTGTGTCCATCTACAACTAAAAAATTTTTAAAAATGTATAAAAGAATACATGGACACCTCCTGATCTTTGTTGTGTTGGCACAGCACAACCAACTATGCTAAGTGGACAATTCTAAGATTGACACCATTTGGGCCCTTTAAGAATGTTTCTTCCAAGTCCTAAAACTAAAGGCTAAAACTACAACTCATCTCAATAGTGTGAAAGTTTGTGGTTTATGATATTGTCGACACTGGAAATGGACACTCCTGAATTCTGAGAGAATTTGAATAGCAGAAGTATTCAAATAAAAGGGCTAGTTTTTCAAATCCTTCTTGGATATAAGGAACACAAGAGATTTTTGCATTTTTAAAAATCTCTCAGTAATGCTTAGGATATATTTTCTTGCTTCATTTTGTGTTCTTCTAAATTGAAAATAATTAGAAATTAATGTTGCATATGCAATATGGCACCTGAAGGAAATTTTTCAATATTAAATCATTCATATTTCTCTTAAGGGTGATTATTGATAGGCCTATACAACATGTGAAGTATGATACTAATACTTTATATTGGAAAACAAATGGACATTGAATACTACAATCATTAGTTTTAGATGTTAAAAAATTAATGAAACTTAGTTATTTAAAACTTTCAGCTTTAAATATTTTGAATACAATGTATTTATTAATTATTATAATTTGTATTTTGCCTTTTTATGTGTATGATGCTGTGAATCAAACTCATGGCTTTGTACATGTTAGGCATGCTCTCTACCACTGAACTACATCTGTAGCCCAATATTTTCATTTGACTTTTAATATAAATATATATTTTTGCTTTAGATCATTTATGTAAGTAGTATGAATTCCACAAAGCATATGACAATATTGACTACAAAAATATAATTTGGGATTTTTGCTAAAATAAAGGCAAAAAATTCATGAAATAAAACAGATTAATAAATAATATTTTATTTTTTACTCACCTATGTATCACTAATCTATAAACAGAACAATTAGGCATAACAATGATTAATTTTGGTAGTTCGGCTTTCAAAGATACTATTTTTGAAACTTTGTTATTATGAAGCATTATTTGCCAAGATAAGAGGATAGTGGGCCGGGCATGGTGGTGCAAGCCTGTAATCTCAGCTGTTCAGGAGCCTGAAGCAGGAGGATCACTAGTTCAAAGCCAGCCTGAGCAACTTAGTGAGGTCCTCAGCAATTTAGGGAGACCCTGTCTCAAAATCAAAATTAAAAAGGGCTGGGGATGTGGCTCAGTAATTAAGTGCCACTGGGTTCAATCCCCAGTATCAAAAAAAAAAAAAAAAAAAAAAGAGGATAGTGTCCATGAATGTATTTTAGTTTTTATTAGTTTGTTAACTTGATTTATAACTTGTAACTTATTCAGGAATATGGTACATGCAACTCAGTGGGTAAATTGCTCTGGGTGGCACAAATATTAGGAACAGTTTCTGACCTCTTTTCCTCAAGGATCTTGGATTTCCTCCTGAGATTTCTTCAATGTTAAATTCTTGTTTCCTCTACTATGTCAATCAATTTATGTATGCCTCAGTTTCCATCCTTAAACTCTCATACCCATTTCATTATGATCCTCAGAAAAAAACAAAGGGTGCTCTAGTTAATAGAACTTATTTTTAGAATGCGGGAGGACATTTGTTTCCTTCTGTTCCTGGGGAAAGTTTGTCATAAGGGATTATCCTCTTTAGAGTGTTAACCAGGCAATTCCATGCCTTGTTCCTTTACCTGCCTTCTTCTTGCTGTTTTCCCATTTTTGTTTTGAGAATTAAGCACCATTTCTCATTCCCTAATTCTTTTTATGGCTGATTTTGAGACTCCAGATAGTGCATTTGAATTTTTAAAAATATCCACATTTATAGGGCAAGTTTTAATGTTAGAACTCTATAAATTTGGGTATTAGACACCACAGGAGAAGAGATTTTTTTTAACAGGGATGCCTCATTTACAAATGACATATACATGAAATGCTACAATTTTGCATTTTGAGTTTTAGATTTTGTTGCCAATAGCAAAAGAGAAGAAGCTCAGAAAGGATTTTTTATCAGTATATTAATTTATTTTACCCAAAGATATTGAAATTCCTAATCCCAAGGCCATCCTCAGGAAGCCTTTGAAGTGTATGTTTACCTCATTTCCTTCTTTCAAGATTCTCTGAGCTTAAGAGAAATGGCTGCTCTAAATTTTCTTTAAAGTACTGATTCAACTTTCTAAACACCAAACACCACTTATTTATTACTTCTTTTCCCCACCAACTTTATGTTTTGATAGACAGTGTCCAGAAAACAAATTAAGTCATAATTTGCTTTTCTCCTTTTAGTTAATCACAAGCATCTATAGTTACTGAACACAGTTTTTGAACAGCATTAAGTAAGTATGATCCTACCGTGAAATTCTGTGATTACAACAGAAGGTAAGGCATCTCATAATTCTGGACATCTTTATTGAAATGAATGTTATTTCAGTTAGGCCTTTTAAAGATATTGAAAATAGCCTGCAAATATAAGTGTTTTTTATTGGTTATTACTTCCCTTTACTACTTGAAAATCCTTTAGTTGTTGACATTAAAAATGATAACCTGAGGCTAGACTTCTGATAAAAGCCAAATGAAGACATGGGTAAGTTATCTTCCTCAAATAACAGCTATGGAGCTATGAGAAATTGATAAAATGGCCTGGAAATTGAAAATGATCACCTCTGGAAATTGACCTAAGGAATAAAGTTTGAGGGACTTTTATGCTTGAAAAATTGCTGAACTTCTGGTAAGAACCCTGGGCATCTGTAGTGCTATTGGTTATGGCTGCTCACATTAAACTTCCCCACTCCACTCCCTTCCCCAGGTCAGTTAGTGCAGAGGTTATGCCATCTTCTCTACTGCAGTTGAAGGAGACACATTCAACTTGGAGTAGAAGGTGCTATCCATGACCAACCATGTTGTCCAGGGAAGTAATAATTTCTGAAGCCCCATCAGCACTAGGACTAGGATAAGGCAAGTGAAGTACTCACCTTGGATACAAAATTTAAGGAGGTACCAGAGAAGAAAACACATTAATCAACACAAATATTTTAATGCAATAGTTTTTAAAATAATAATTAGTGCAAAAATCCCAGGATAAACAAAATATCAAAAGTTTAAATTAGAACCATTCCCAGCCCTGACAATGGATCTGCTGCAGCTGTGTGTAGGACATGTATATTCCTGGCTGTAACAGTTATCAGAGGAAAAGGTATTCAGGTTTTACTTAAGTATTTCCAAAATATAAAATTTTCTATGGTGTTTTATCTGCATCAATAGAATGCAATAGATCAAGTTTTCTTTTTGTTATTTTTAAGAATTTTGCTACTTTTGGTCTGTATTTTTCCTTTGATTCAAAAGTTTTTTTTAATACTCTGGATTTTTTTAAGTTCCAGGTAAAAAACACTTTTAATCATTTTTATACATTTCCAGTTTTATTATACTGTGAACAGTGCATATTTGTTTGCATTATTTCCATTCTTGGATTTTTCTGAAGTTTTCTCAGTAGCCTAAGATATTGTCAAATTTATGAATAATTCATATATATTTGAAGAAAGTATATTCTCTATTATATAAGTTCAGACTTTGCTATGAGATATACATTATTAATTACTTCCTATATCCTTCTAAATTTTTTATTGACTTACTCTATTTGATATTGAGAGTTATATAAAGGTTTCATTATTAGTGTATATATGTCACCTATTTCTCCTCACATATATATATGTACATTATGTGTATGTACACACATCTTTTTATACACATGTGTATATATGTGTATATATATATATAGAAACACATAGATACACATAAGTGTGTGTGTGTGAGTGTGTGTGTGTGTGTGTGTGTAGTATTTTATTGGGAAGTCTGTTTTATTCCCTCTTTTGTGTTATATTATTTGACATTGAGAATACTATATATATAAACATACATACAAGAATACATACATATATATAAACATCTCTATATACATACTTACAAATATATTTGTATTTTTCATTTTTCTACCTTCTCTACTGCTTCTCTTCTATGAGTGATATCAAAATGTGTTAGTTGCATTTTCCAACTCCCTACCTTTCATCTTAACCATGACCTTATATGATGTATTGTTTTTAATCACTGTAGTTGGCACAACAATGCCCTACCCAAAGATGCCCTATCCTATTTCTTTAAACCTGTAAATATGTTCCCTTACATGGCAAATGAGATTTTATGGATGTGATTCAGTTAAGGACCATGAGATGAGTCAATCATCATGAATTAACCAGGTGAACCCAATGTAATAACAAGCATCCATTGTGGTGAGCCATTCTAAATAGACCGTGGCCGCCATTAGAAGATGGCGCCGGCTTCCACTGTGGCCTGTGATAAACAACTCCTAATATGGAGAATTGGCACGCAATCCCTTACCACCCTATGAGAAAGGTCCACGTGGCAGCTTAAGATTGGTATGCTGGAGGCTTTATTAGGCTGTGCTTGGGCGCTCGGCAACGGGTCACTAGAAGATGATACATGAATCAAGGCCTGAATAAACTGCTAAAAGAAGAATCCTGTGTCGTGTTTTCCCTTGCCGGCGAGGGGTCGAGGCAATTGGTGGCCCGGACGTGGAATTATATTCCTCGAACCCAGGATCCAGAACTTTCAGCAGTCAGGGTGGTGCACCAGTAAGTTCCCAGGTAAGTGGGAATCCGCAAGCAAATAGCGGGGCGCTCTCTCTGTAAATAAAGAGAGAGCGGAAAAAAGGACGCTCCCCTGTAAATAAGGAGAGAGCGGGGATTTGAACTTTTACTTTCGTTATATCTTTGGAGACATTATGGGCGCTGCCTCTTCGAGCCCAATTTTGTTGGCCCTGGACTGGTTGTTACGTTCAAAAGGACTTAAGGTAAAGCAGAACACTTTGCAGATGTTTTTGAGAGAAGCTGATATAGCAGCTCCTTGGTTTGCCTTTTCGGGGAGTCTTACGATTCCTAGCTGGGATAAGTTAGGGAAAGATCTGGATTGCGCTCATGAGCAAGGTACCTTGGAGGGTGGCGTTATACCACTTTGGGAGTTAGTTAGAGGATGTATAACAGATGGTAAATGCCAAGAAGCTGTGAGTGAGGGTCAAGCTGTTCTTGAGGAACTACATGAGAAAAAATCTGAAGGATCACATAGTGAAGTGGCAGAGAGTATTAAGAGTAGGAGTAGTGAGAAGGCAAAAGAGCCTGAAAATAAAAATAGGAGAAGGCTCTACCCAGACTTGACCAAATTGGGAACGCCTGAGAACACAAGCGACTCAGAGAGTTCTGAGGACCTTGATATATTGTTACAACAACTGCGTAGGATAAAGATGAAAAAGAAGAAAGGGGCCTACTGTAAGAAGGGGAAGGGAGCTAATATTGGTCA
>NW_026000249.1:30477410-30499910 GCF_001458135.2 Marmota marmota marmota
GCCCTTGCACTCTGCAGGTCTTGTTACCATTGCACGCAGATGGGTTTCAGGACTGGTCTTTCTTCTCGGCTATAGACCTTTTACCTTCCTTTGGGGTTTAGGGATTGTGTTGCCAACTCAAATCTTGTCATTATTACCAGGCTACCTGTGTTATCCTACTTCTCGCCGTCGTCACGATGCAGGATGTGAGGCAAGGCACTGCACTTGAGTGATCCGTCAACGGACCTCAAGGAAAGCATGTCCTATTGCATGCGGGTTTGATGTCCACGCCCCGCCCTACGAAAAAAGGCGTCGGCTGATATGGGATCAGGTCTGGGGAAGGCGCCTCCTTAGGACTGAACCATACACTGCAGCCACTACTACACAGTGGGATAGGACCTCTACTTTCGCCTACATTGTTTTATAAAACAGAAGGGGGAACTGTGGTGAGCCGTTCTAAATAGACCGTGGCCGCCATTAAAAGATGGCGCCGGCTTCCACTGTGGCCTGTGATAAACAACTCCTAATATGGAGAATTGGCACGCAATCCCTTACCACCCTATGAGAAAGGTCCACGTGGCAGCTTAAGATTGGTATGCTGGAGGCTTTATTAGGCTGTGCTTGGGCGCTCGGCGACGGGTCACTAGAAGATGATACATGAATCAAGGCCTGAATAAACTGCTAAAAGAAGAATCCTGTGTCATGTTTTCCCTTGCCGGCGAGGGGTCGCGGCAATCCATGTAAGTAGGAAGACAGAGCCAGAGAAAGATATAATGAGCAGAGATTTGAGTGTTACAGCTACAAACCAAGAAAGCAGGTGGCCTCTAGAAGATGGAAACGGCAATGAAACAGATTTTCCCTAAAATCTCCAGAAGGAATGCAGCCCCACTAACCCATTTTGGACTTCTGACTTACCTAACTGTAAAATAATAAATCTGTGTTGTTTTAAGTCACTAAGTTTGTGGTAATTGTTAGAGCAGCAATAGGAAAATAATTCATTACTCTATAGGCAATCAACACACTTACTCTATTTTTGTCATATTCCCCCTGTCATTTTTCTAATATAAACATATTGTAATGTTTCTTCCTTTATCTATCATTTAAACTCAGTTCTACAGGAACTTATATGTGGCTTAAAACCAGTCCTTCTTCAGTCATTTTGAATTTCTGAAGTTTGTTCTCTAGGAGATTCCTGAGAAAGTATTTATAGGAAATAGTTCCTGGATTTTTATATGCTCATAATATATCTATAGCATTTATATTTGAAAGTCAGCTTCGCTGGATATAAAATCCTTGACTCATATCATCTTTCATTAAATATTCAAAATATGCTACTCTGCTGTCATCTGACTTAGGGCCTTAGTGTCAAAAATTCTAATGCATATTCATTTTTACCCTTAACTAGATCATGGGGTTTTTGCATAAGAATAAGTTTAACTGGACATGGTGGTGCAATCCCAGCAACTCATTGGGCTAAGGCAACAGGATTGAAAGATGGACTTAGTGGGACCCTGTCTGAAAATAAAAAATAAAAAGGGCACCCCTGGATTCAATCCCCCGTACTGTCAAAAAAAAAAAAAAGAGGAAAAGTTTCAAAAAGATATTACATATTTAAATATAATTTATTATTTTTGCTTGTTTGAAGTGATGGGGAATAGAATCCAGGTCCTCTGAAAACTAAGCACACATTCTACCACTGAGCTACATCCCTAGCCTGTAAGTACAATTTAAAACAGATTAGATGTGGGAGTAAAGAAAGTAACACTGTTCTGAATGTCTTATTACCCAGTTTTGACAGTTAACTCATATGATCATTTTAATGTTCAAATATAAAGTTAAATACAAAAGAAGCAATATTTAAAAATTTTAAGTGTAAAATAATATTTTCATATAACTTATGAAAATATTTAAGTTTTTAATGAAATATGGGTAGATTTCCTTATAGCCTAGAAGTGGGAATTTTTTTCTCTATTATAATTTAAAATTCAGAAGCAATGAAAGGATTGATATTTTATTACAGTATAATTTTTTTAATGGCAAAATCACATTAAGCAAAATCAAAAGACAAATTGGAAAAATATATTTGCAGTTTATAGCACAAAGAAAAGATTAATGACTCTAATATACAAAAGATCCCAAAAATAGAGCATAAGAAGCAGACAGCTTCTTAAAAGATAAGTGGACAAAAACATGACCTTAAGCTTGCAAAAGAAACAAGAAATGGATTTTAAACTTGTAAATATATGCTTTGTCTTGCTTGTTACATAAGAATTGTGAATTAAATCTATACTGAAATGCTACTTCTCATATACTAGTTGGCCAAAATCAAAAAGTCTAGCGACATTCTCCATTGGCAAAGTTTTAGGAAAACAATCATAATTATACATCACTAATAGGGATGCAAATGATATAACTCCTAAGGAGGTGAATTTTTTTTAATTGCATTTGTATATACCTTTTATTTCAGCAATGTCCCTTTTTTTCTGAAAGATGTATTTTTAAAACCTGAAATCACGTATACATCACAATTATTTATTATAATATTACTGGTGTAGGAAACAAATAGAAAAATACACATTTCTTAGGAGACTAGTTTAATACTCTGAATACTATGTAGCCATAAAATGAACATAGAATACCATTTTACATTGACATGGAGTGATTTTCCAGATCAATTATTAGCTATGGTCAGTATATGTAGTATGCTATATTTTGTGTAAGAAGTGAGAGAAATGGAAATATAAATAGGCATATATGTTTATGTTTTCACTCCTGTACTCAAACAAATAATTGTAAGGGCAAATAAAACAAAATAATAGAAATGGTTATATTTAGTGAAAAACAAACTCATGGTAGATGGGAGAGTAAAGAAATCACACTATCCTGAATATGCCTTAATATATTATATATTTTTGATGTTGGACTCAACCATTTTACATGTTCAAATACAAAATTATGTCAAGGGAAGCAATATCTAAATTTTAAAAATATTTAAAGTAGATTAATCTACTTAGCTATGAAGCTGGTGACAAAATCACAAAGTAAATAGTTATTTTCAGTAGCTTTAAAACCATTTTTTTAACTGTCCTGCATAAATTGAATATAATCTCAAGAAAAACAGAGCTACAATGAAATCTTAAAATTCATTCCTTAAATTGTTAGTAATAGTATCAATATTATTTTGAATATATTTTATATCATAAGTAATGAAAATAAGTAATTTGGGGAATATTGCAGGACAAAAGAAATTCAAATACAAAATCAAATAATTTAAATAAAGATAATTTGCATGAGATTATTAACATGAAGACAATATTACTTTTCTTTTTAAGATGCATATGTCTTATATCTGCCTACTGAAAAGACATGGATACAATAATAGTTGAAAAGCAGTGAACACAACTAAGTACCCAGATTGTGATCTCTAAATACCATTCCCCACCAAAAAGTAAAAAGAAATGGTACCTTGGGGTCCATTTCTAGGCTTGGGTGGGAAAATACACAAACATATTGTTGTACCAGATAAAAAGAAAGCTATCAAAGACTGAAAGGTAAAGAAAAGAAGAAACCAGAATCAACACAAAGGATTTTCATTAGCCAAAATGGAATAATGTAGATATCAAATTGAATAATGAATACAATTGATAAAACATACTGAATACTTTAAGTATTATGTGCCTAATAATATTCAAAAAGAAATATAAGAGAAAGAAAAATACCATAATAAGATAAAAATGGAAGAAACAAGCACATAAACTTTTTAACAGATTGGGCAAATAAATAAGCATTTACATTGCTTTTCCTCTAAGAACCATTTCTTTTACAGCAACCAATTGGAAAACAACCACTTTGTAATCCCTAATTAAACAATTGTTTCTTAAATAATTTTCAATGGATGAAACCATTAGATGAAAGTTTTAATGGGAAATTAACAATGGAGGGAACACTGATGAATTGTGCTATCACTGATATGGAGACAACTTACATGATGAACCTTCTAAGGTGATGGGCAATGTCAAGCCACACAGGCTTTCCATTAAAATATTTTACAAACAATGTTGAAGTTGAATATGTGAATCAAATGTATGATATGTCAAGATCATAGTATTGTCTTGAACAACTAATAAAATTTTTTTAAAAAGCCTCTAGTACTAAGTCTGACTTAACAAAAACACAGTGACCGAGAAGAACAAGTTAACTGACAGTGCCAAATCGTTCATGTGGACCATTCTACAGGAAAATGGGCTTGATTTCTCAAGCAGAAAGTGGACAGAGAAAATAAAAAGAGAAAAGAAAATGGGAGGCAGATTCATTTATATTAAAATAAATCTAAGCAAAATAACAGTTCATGACTTCGTGTGGGTATTGCCTTGATCCTACTTTAAAGAAACAAGTGTAAAAAGACAATTTGAGAGTGTTAAGGTAATGTGGAAATGGACTGTGTAGTAGTTGACGCCAAAAATTATTAAATTTTGCTGAGTGTAATAATGATATTGTGGTTATTTTTAAAATGTCCATAATTTTTAGAGATCCACACTAAAATATGTAGAGGTAAAAATGACACTATTTCTGGAATTTATTTTAAACAATCTCAGCATGCTAGGTAAGCACTCCACCACTGAGCTACATCCCAGCCCTTCTCATTTAAATTGTAAGACAGGGTCTTGATAAGTTATCCAGGCTGGCCTTGAATTTGTGATTCTCCTGCCTCAGCCTCAGCCTCACAAGAAGCTGGGATTACAGGAGTGTACCACCATACCCTTCTCTAATTTTTTTTTTTAAATTGTAGATCCTTTTCAAAATATTTCATTCCCCCCTAGGAAAGAAAGCCAAAGCAATATTTTCTAGGGCTTTGATTATATTGTCACATAGGGTCTAATGTGGTCACAACATACAAAGTTCCCCACTGCTTAATCACCACTTATAAACCAGATGGCAATTTAAGTAGAACTGCATGAAACAGTTTTATGAAAAACAATACTTTATATGATAATATTTTAATAAAATTATTTTGTTCACTCACCTTTCTTTTTAGCAGGCTATCCATACACCGTTCAATTGAGGTTTTGGTGACTTTCTGGCGATTCTTTAATGTTAATCATGAAGATTTCTGAGGACAGGATTTGGGGTGATATTTTTGCTTTCTTGAATTCTATATAATAACCATAAAAGAGTTATTGTTTTTTAAATTGCTGGTCGTAAACCACTACAATGATTTTGCAATCCACTATGGTATACAACCTACTATTTGAAAAATACTACCTTAGAGGACCTGAAAGTATAATATTTAATTCATGAGATGATAAAATGAATAATATAATTGGAAAGATAAGTACTTATTTGGGGATGCATATTATAAAAGACATGTGGTTCAGTGTAAATGAATATTCCGAATTAATGTATTGTACCCAAAAGAAGGCAAAAATCACTCCAAATAGTCAGCATTATTTAGTGGTGTAATAGAGTCAAGAAATGTGTGTGACATATAAGCATGAAAAGATGAACAACAGTGTTTTCCAGTAAAGTTATGAAAGAGAATTGCAAAAGTGCAGACATGGAGAAACATAAATGATATATATTTGGATGATGGTGTGAACCTGTTTGTATTCTTTTTTCCAGGTATAAACTTATTTGGCCTAGAGTTACATAAAAGATAATACAGGAATGACTGCTTTTTAAAGCACATAATACTTTTAAAGTATTATTCCCAGATATCAGATTCCACCAATATTCTTGAATTAGGATTTTATTTGCTCCCAAACCCTAATAACAACCACAACCTATTAACTTTACTAGGATGTGTCTACAATCAAAAGAAAAGATTATCTTTACATATATGAAGGACCCTGGAACTTTTTCATTATTGGATTCCTGGGAAGTTTAGATGCATTGCTCTTCTGCAGACCCATAGCTTTTTTAACAGAAGGTTTAAAGGTGACTGTGCACTTTACACACTCTGCTCATAAGCTGACTTGATTCACGATGATACTTTTTAATAACCTTTATCCTGGGAGAATGGCTCTGTGGCCCTTGTAGAAACACTAGAGGCCTCAAGATTTATTTCTAACAATAATAGCATGGCTGGGATTTTATTCTCACGAATGTATCATGTACAAAAGAAAAATACTCTTTCAGACTTTATTTTGCTCTCATGAACTCCTTAAAAAAACAGTATCATTTAATGTAAATAAGGCAAATTTACATTATTGAGTTTCAAGTAAATAGGAACAAAGGTAATCAAATTGGAAAAGTGTAATCTGCTTTACCCCCTCTTCCTTAATTGAAAATCAAACACTACTCCCTATGTAAATTTAGATTATAGGAAGAATTTCTTGGGGCATGTTCTACCACCTCTTAATATTGCCACACTAGAGACCAAGCTTCCAGCATGTGAATCTTTAGAGAACACACTAAATCCATATCCAAACCATAGCATAGAGTACTTCATCAATTATCTAGGTGTATATATATAAAATCTCCTAAGTATTTAAACCCTGAGGACCCATCACCTCCTACAGCCTACACAAATGTTGGATAAAACAGTTTAACTTAAAACAGTTAAAGTAGTACACAGGCAAAGGAACTGTATGTATTTTTAACATAAATCCACTGATATTAAACTATAAAACAACCTACATAATATTTTACAAATTAAATGAATTAGATATTTTAATTATGGAAGCAGATAAATGTTTTAATATTTAAGAAAAAAATCAACAAAAGCTAGCATCCTTTATGGTTGATGACTTAAATGGAAATAATAGAAGAAAAATAATCAATACAAGCAAACCAATAGAAATAAAATTTTGATAACATTAGGCAGCAAAATATACAAGTAACTTTTTCTAAATAGTAATTTTTCAGGTTATATTCTAATTTTCCATTGATCGGGCATTTAGTTTCACTTGCTGTTAAAGAGTAGAATAAGCCAGATTCATTTTTATGTTTACAGTTATAAGGATGTACTGTCTTACTCTGTATAAGAGGGTTTAGAAGAAAATATTAGGATAGGGAATATTATATCCATTTATTTATTCAACAATAATATACTAATCACTAACCTTTAAGAAGCAGTCAAGAGAAGGACACCAATGGGTCATCAGGCCCACACAATTTGACATGTGATAAGTGCTACAAGGATTTAAATTCCAGTTATTGACCAACATATGAGCTGGATACCTTTCTAATATACAAATAAAGTTCATGGAACATTCTATATATAATCTGTATTGATTCTTCTAATTGATAAACATGGTATATCTCTCTATTTAAGACTTGCCTAATTTCTCTCAGCAACTTTTTCTACATATCAAGTAGATATGCAGAAAGTACTTATTTTTAATGCTTTTATAATTTCATTGTAGTGTCATTTTATGATCATCCATTCTTACTATATAGAAATATAATTGATATTTGGTTACCTAGCTTAAATCCTTTGATTTTGTTAAACTCATTTATTAATTCTAGTAGCTTTTTCATAGTCTCTCTGGTATTTTCATTGTAGATGATCACTTCACCTAAGAATAAAAAGAATTTTGTTTCCTCCTTTCCAACCTGTGTGTATTCATTTTTCCTTGTGTTATTGCACCAGCTAGAATCTCCAACACAATGCTGAAAAAAATGGAATGAGAGCAGTCATTCTTGCCTCATTCCTAATCACAGTATGAAACTGTTCAATCAATCACCACTAAGTATCATCTTACCTGTATTTCACAGATGTTCTTTATCAGATTGGGGGAAATCTTAAATTTTTCATTTTCTCATACTTTTTTTACCATGAATGAATATGGAGTTTTTGTCAAATATTCTTTCTGCATCTATTAAAAATGGCATATGCTTTTTTCCTTTTTTTATACAATGAATAATGAATTATATTGATTGATTTTTAAATTTTAAACAAATTTGTATTTCTAGGGTATTCCCCAATAGATTATGATGTATTATCCTTTTAAAACATTGCTGGATATAGTTTGTTAATACTTTGTTAAGGATTTTTGTATCTTATATTTATGAGGTATATTCATTTATAGTTTTATTCATAATATCTTTGTGTTTCAAATCAGGGTAATGACAGTTTTACAAAGTAAACTCAGAAGTGTTTGGTCCACTTGTATTTTCAAGAAAAGTTTTTACAGAAGTGGTATATTTCATCTATTAACATTTAGCAGAACTCAACAATAAATCCATTTATGTCTGACCAGTCCTCCCTGCCTATCTCCCTCTCTTTTGCATATCCTGATATTCATTATTAAAATGTTCTATCACATCAATTAGAGCAAGTCATTTGTATTATTCAAGTTCTTTGTACCCTCACTGATATTTTTTTTTATTGGTTGTTCAAAACATTACAAAGCTCTTGACATATCATATTTCATACATTAGATTCACTGATATTTTTGTTTACTTTTCCCATCAACTAATGAGAAATAAGTTTTGAAAACTCCAACTATAACTGTGGTGTGTTTATCTCTTTGTGAGTTCTATTGGTTTTATGCTTTAGATATATTGATATTTTGTTGAGATCATCTCAGGATATGCTCATGTTTACTGCTTTATTTACTGATCATAGGTCACTTTTGCTTTTTTATGGATGTTTCATAATTTTTGTTCAAATGCTGAGTATTTTGTAGAGATAAACTGTATGCATGTCTAAAAATGAGCACACCTGTCAGGCTGTTAGTATGGAGTAGTTCAAATCCATCTAGTTAATAGTTTAGCTAGATTTAGATTCTACTATTATAGTTATCTTTAGTGCACCATGAACTTAAAATTTCTCAATGGTAGGATATTATTGTTCTTTGTTTAATATGAGAAGCTAGATGCCAAAGGGATTTTCTCCATGTTTGCCTGCTTTACTCTTAGATTCCATTAGACCCTGTCATACAAGCTGTCTCTCTACATACTCTTTCCCTACTGTACAGCAGGGTATTTCTATTTCTTGTGACTTGGTGTGGAGTTCATCATTGGAGTGCTATTATGATTTGAATATGAAGTTTCCTCTGAAAGCTCCTGTTAATGCAGGAATGTCTGAGTTAAAATTATTAGCTTATGAGAGATATAACCTGGGTGGTAACTGTAGGCAAGTGTGGCATGGCTAGAGAAGGTGGATCACTAGGAATATGCCTTGGCAGGATACATATTGAGTATGGCCTCTTCCTCCTCTTTCTATCTGCTTCCTGAGCCCACCATGAGGTGAGCAGCTTTCCTTTGCTAGGCCTTTCCCCCATGATGTGCTGCCTCTCCTTGGGCCAAGAGCAATGGAGTCAGCCGTCTATGCACTGAGATCTCTGAAAGCATGATCCCCCAAAAAACTTTTTCTCCTCTAAGTTGTTCTTGATGGGTATTTCAGTCACAGCATTACAAAAAGTAGGTAAAGGGGCAATTCTCAGTCTTCCTAACCTAGCTTTAGTCTTTGGCTATGTAGGTATGGGAATTTATTGACATTCCTGTCCTTTATACCCCCATGGCAATCAAATTCTCTCTTGTATCTGACAAGGATTTTGGATGAGAGAATGTTTTCTGTTCCTTTCTCAGAGGTAGAGGTTGTTCATTTTATTCTTCCCAAGAGTGAATTTCTTGAAAAAAGTGGTAAGAGAGTTTCTTGTCCTTTTCCTACATGGTAGGTTACTGTTTGTTGCACCTCCCACAATGGCAGTTTACTACTTTTGCTTGTGACTAGTGAAAAGAGAGCTTCCTCCCTTTCTCCCCAAAGCAAGGAATCTTTGCCTTGACCACAGAAAGAATTTCTACCTTTTTTCTCAGTGGTGATGGCTTTTTTTCTACCCTTACCCCAGAAGCAATGCAGCTTTTCCTGGATCCTGAGTTAAAAAAAAAAAAAAAAAAGATTTCCTATAGAGTGAGGATATAAAAATTGGGTAGTGTTTCATGTCTGTTCTCTTAGATTTCCTGCCCTCACCCAGACTTTCTCATGAGTATCTGGCAGAGGCCCATGGAAAAGACCATGAGAAGGAGTAATACTCTGAGGTATTCTTTACTGTCTAACTTGTCCACATTTGGTTTTCAGGAACTTGTTAAAATTTTAGCCTTATTCTCACTTGTTTTATGCAGAACACATCTTCCTAGGTTCCTGCAGGGTAAAAAGGTTTGTGTGTACTTCTTTCCATGGTGGGGCTCATCATCATCTGGAATTCACTTTACATTGTTGCTTTGAGACTTTCAACTATGTTATGGGTTCAAAAGAGTTATTATTTTATAAATATCTTGTTTTTGTTTCCAATTACTGCTACATAAATATTTGCCCTTTGGAAGAAAATATAAAGTGATAAAGCTAGTTCCTAATATGAACCTATTGCCCTAATATATTCCCCAGTAGTCCATCAGGATAGGGAGTAAATACTGAAGTTAAAAATATGAAATTAAAAAAATCACTAATATATACATATACTTTGAAAAAGGGAAATACATTGGTAGGAATTAGATATTTTTATCATATAGAAAATATAACTTTGAGTAAATAGGACTTAGGGACATTCAATTTTATATATGTGGAGGTCAGAAGAGGTCTCAGATGCAAAGAGGTCAGATGGAAACATCTTTGACAGCTGTTAGTACACTGGTAATCAGGAAGAAAATGAAATAGTTAGATAAAGTAACGGGTGGAACATTTCTCATCCTAACTGTTCTTCCTCATTCCCTAACTTTCATGAGTTTACCTAAAGCACAAATAAAATTTAAATAAAGAGAGAAAGAAGAAACCACTTAGCCTTCTTAAACTCTTGCCTCATAACATTCTTATGGCCATAGTACAGTAAATTATAACCCAATTTCCTAACTGACATTCCCTATGAGTGGAATATTGTGCTGAAGCCAAGAAATTTGTAGGGTACAGAGATCCTGCTCTATTTTAAGCAGTGCAATATTTATTCTTTTCTGACTTCAATTTCCTTACAAAGCAGATGATTCTACATATCCATTAAAAGTTGCATATAGAACATCCTTATCTAAGAACTTCAACTATTCATCTAATGTTACACTCCAAGATGTTATTGGGCTGTGATGGAAGAGCAAGCTTTTGATGATAGAAGCTTGATCAATTATACCAGCTTTCTCACTGAAATATACTGAAAACAAATCAAAATAAAGACCTGGACAAATATGTGAAAAGCAAAGAATCAAATAAGTTAAGACACATCACCTAAGAATCACAAAAGCTAAGGGAGGGGAGGGGGAATGGAGGTAGGAATGATAGTAGAATGAATCAGACATTGTTACCCTATGTGCATATATTATTACATGATCTGTGTAACTCTACATCATGTACAACCATATAAATGAGAAGTTATACTCCATTTATGTATGATGTGTCAAAATGGATTCTACTGTCATATATAACTAATTTAGACAAATAAAAAATTTAAAAAGCTCTGATTTATACATGTGCCCATCTTCAAGGTATAAAGGTCTTACCACAGCCAAATTCAAGCTATCAATATAATATCACTGAACATGGGGTCACTAAGATGCTTATCATCTCTCATGAGCCAGTATGCACCAGTTCTAATACACCACTGGCTAAATGCAACAATGTGGATGCATTTGACAAATTTTAATGTTGAGTGTGAAAATCAAGAACAAAAATATAGTATAATTATATTATCATAAAACTCAAAAAGAGGCAAAACTAAAGACAAATATATTTTGTATTTTTTATTTATTCTTTTTATTTATACATGTTTTATTTATAAATGTTTAAATGAAAACAACATATAGGTGGTAAAACTACAAAGGAAAAGTATTTAAAAATACTAAATGATAGTTTACCTGTATGCATATGTTGAGCAATAATGATAATGATCTGGAAGCAATATACAAGCAGATTCTGGCAAGTTTCTATTTTTTGACCTGTGGAGTATTTACAGTATGTGTTTTACAGCAAGTTGTTGGACCATATATTTAGGTTTTATGCAATTTTCTCTCTGTTATATTGCACAATATTTTTAAATGATGAAAGGAATTCTTTTGTCAAAAGGGTGCTATAAAAGTTCAAGGAGCTTTTCTAAACACTACCAGGAGAGCTAGGAACTGACTCTCATAATTTAAGTTGCTTAAGGGATTCTCTCAACTAAATTTCCTCAATTCCCACAAGGTATATGAAAACTGCCATTTTAATGGTAAGTTTCTGATAAAACAAAAAGAAACAGAAAACAAAAGTCAAAATATCATATTTATTTTCAAACTTATCCATTTTAACCCAGATACATTTCTACTTTATATTTTTGTCTTAACTACATGGGGAAAAAATCCTCCTCCTCTGTCATCATTTAAAATCTATTCTTATACTTCTTTTCATGCCTAAAAAGAAATATTTCTATAGATAGGAAAATCAATGCAAATAATGCTGAATAATCTAAAAATTTAAATTGAAATTTATCCCCTCAGGCTCCACCTCATCACTACTACTTTGTTTTAAGCTTTTTAAGAAACTTATTACTATCTCAAATTATCTTATATTCTGGTTTTGTGTTTTTCTTGCCCATTAGAGTACAAGTACCTTGAGGTCTGGCATTTGGCCATCTCATTCATCATTGTATCCTTTGGGCTCAGAATACTATAGTGCACACAGATAGTATGGAATAAGAATTTTCATCCCTCATCTGCTCCACAGAAACACCAATTTTGATAACCACTCATAGTGAAGAATATCTAATGGAAACCAAGAAGTACAGTGGAAATCTCCCAGCACTTAACAGGAGCAAAAAAAAATGATAATAAATGTGTATGGTGAGAAGAAAAGTTTCACTTTATTCACATCACCTCTTGGAGGTGCCAAGAGAAATTCTTTTGGCCTACAATTTCTTTCGTAGGGGAAGTGAAAACCTATTAAGCACCTGGCTCCCCAGTCATGTGGTACACTCCCCAAGAGACCTATTTCTGCCTCATCTCATATAAATCACTGAGGGAGTAGGCATAAGTTAATAATATGGGGACAAGTAGGAGCAGAGCAAGTGGGTGTGGACTCACAGGTATGAAATTCATCACAGGGCTATAGCTTCTACTAACTGCCTCACAAACTCCACCAAGAGGCTTGCCCACACACTTCATAGAACACATCTCCTGAAGTCCCCATGACTGGTTGAAACTTGCCTCCAACATTCTTTGTACCACTCCCCACCATAGCTGGTACCTTGCAATGTGCCCCCATAGATGGTGCACAAAAGTCTTTGCAAATACAGCATAAGCATACACAGATAACCAACTCCAATTGTGAGAAGGTGCAAAACCTTGAACATTTCAGGACACTGACACTGACGAACAGGAGGCTCATTGTACCAGGCCTAGCATTGCAAAATCAAGAGATCTAAATTCCTAAGACTTCTCCTCCAAGAGAGAAAAAGAGGAGTGGAGCTGTTAAATCTATAGAAAAGATCTGAGTGATCTCCAAGATTCCCTAGCTGTGCTAATTGGTACAGGTCTTTGTCTCCCAAAACCAAAATAGTAAAAGTGGGAGGAGGTTATTGCTTTGGTCAAATGTGAAGACAGCAACATAAGATTCAAAAGAACATGGATAATCAAGTAAACATGATATCACCAATGGAACACAATACTTTTCTAGTAACTGGCCACAAAGAAATGGTATTCTATGAATTTTCTGATAAAGAATTCAAAATAATTGTTCAGAGGAAGATCAGTGAGATAGAAGAGAACACAAATAGAAATAATTAAACCATGAAAATAATACATGAACAAAACAAGAGGTCCAACAAAGAGAAATTATTTTTAAAAAGGATCCAAAAATTCTGGAGACGAAGAAAAAAATGAGTGAAATGAAAGATGCAATAGAGATCATCAAGAGCAGACTCAATCAAGCAGAAGAATGTATAAGCTAAAAGACAAGTTAATTGAAATTATCCAGAGAGAGAAGAAAAAAAGAAAAATAATGGAAAAGACTAGTATAAACCTACATGATTTATAGAACACCATCAAAACAAACCAATATACAAATTACAGCAGTTTCTTTTAAGGACCTATAGAAAAAGGCAGAAAGCTTATTTAAAAACACAATGGCTTAAATCTTCTCAAATATTGGGAGGGATCAGATATGGAGAATTCAAGTTCATGAAGCTTAAAATCACAAATTTGATCAAAGATGAAATAGCAACATTACAATTAAATTATCAAAAATTAAAAACAAGGAGTTTATTTTAAAGAAGAGAAAAATAACTGATAATACACTGGGAACTTCCATGTCCACCAGAAGATTTGTAAGCCCAAACCTTGCAGGCCAGAAGAGAGTGCAATGATTTATTTAAACTGCTAATAGAAGGAAAAAAAAAAAAACCTGCCAACCTAGAGTTCTATGCCTGGCAAATGTGTGTGAAGGAGCGATAAAGATTTTTCCAGACAAATAAAAGCTGAAGAAATTAATTTTCACTGGATCTGCATTACAATAAATGGTATTTCTTCAACATAATTATAATAGTAAAATCATGAAAACATATTGGAATATAAAATTTATTGGTGTAGGTAAGTACATCATCAAAGACTACTTTAACACTATAATAGTGGTACATAAAACACCTTTAACCCTAATTAAAGTCTATAAAAGTAAAGAGATGAAAATTGTCAAAATAACTACAGATACAATAATTTGGCAATGGATATACAATATTAAAAAGATATAAATTGTGACATTAGTAACATAAGAGGTTGGGGGTAAGTAGAAATACAGCCTTTTTGTGTGCAATTGAAGTTAAGCTCTTATTAGCAAAAAGTGGACCATTATTATATTTTAAGGAAGCCTCATGGTAACCACAAAGAAAAAAAGCTCTAACAGATACACAAAAATGAAAGAGAAAGGAAACAAGACATATCACTACAAAAAAAAAAATCGTCAATTTACAAGGAAGACAGAAAGAGGGGAAGAAAAACAAAGGAATTAAAAAGGTATCAGTAAAAACAAAATGGCAGTAGTAAATCCTTTCCAATCAACAATTTAAAAGTAAACATAATACATTTTACTAGCAAAAGACATACACAGGTTCCCTGTGTGTTATCAGTTGTCTTTCTCTTGCTTCTTTAAAAGAAACTCCTTGTTTTTAATTCTTGAAAATTTAATTATAATGTTACTGAATTTATTTTTAAAAATATAAGACAATATGCTGCCTATAAGATACACACTTTAGTTTTAAGGACATATAAACTGAAAGTGAAGGGATGGAAAAAGATATCTCTTATAAATAGCAAACACAAGTCAGCTGAGGCAGCTATCCATATATGAAGCAAAATAGACTTTAAGTCAAAACCTGCCATAAGATACAAAGAAGGTCAAGGTATAATGATAAAGAGGTCAATGGTTTTGGGGGGATATGACCCCAGAAGTGCAGTCAAAAAAAGAAAAAAATACATAAAAAGGATTGTACCAAACTAAAATGCTTCTCCATAACAAACGAAACAATAAATGGAGTGAAGCAACAGCATAGGACTGGGAAAAATACTTGCAAACCAAGCATCAGATAAGGATGAATCAAAAATGTAAGAACTTCCAACAACTCAATAGCATAGAAACAAAGCAATTAAAAAATGAGCAAAGGTTTTGAACAGAAATTTCTTCAAAGACATACAAATGGACCACTGGTACATGAAACTGCTCAACTCTAAATCAGGGAAATACTAATTAAAACTACAATAATATATCATCTTGCACTTGTTAGAATACCTATTGTCAAAGAGATAACAAGTGTTGGTGAAAATGGGGAGAAAAAGGAATCATTGCATATTACTAGAGGGAATGTTAATGATAGAGCTGTTATAGAGAGAACTAAAGTTTCTTCAAAAAACAGAAATAACATATTATCCCTAAATCCCACATATATATCCAAAGAAGTAATTGAAAACATATCTAAAAGAGATATCTGCACTCTCATGTTCAATGAAAAACTATTTATAATAATTAAGATTCAGAAATTATCTAAGTTGTATATCCTTGTTTCCTTGACTAGTATCTCATGTTCATATTTTTAGATTACTAAGAGTTTCATTTTCTCTCTCAATAATATTGAAAATATAATAAGGATTATATCAAATTTATATATTAATTTTCTTTCTAATCAAGAGCAATGTATGTCTTTCCATCTGAATAAATGTTTAAGTTCTTCTGAAAATTTTGAGGATCTGTTTTTTTTTTTTTTCTTCCAGTACTGGGGATTGAACTGAGGGGCACTAGGGCACTGAGCCACATCCCAGTCCTAGTTTTGTTTTGTTTTTTAGAGATAGGGTCTCACTGAGTTGCTTAGTGCCTCGCCATTGCTGAGGCTGGCTTTGAACTTGCAATCCTCCCTGTCTCAGCCTCCCGAGCTGCTGGGATTACAGGCATCTGTCACTGCACAGGGCAACTTTAAGGATCTTTATAAGGAAAAATCTCATATAGCCAGGTGTGATGGAGCATGTCTGTAATCCCAGAGGCTCGGGAGGCGGAGGCAGGATGATGGTAAATTCAAAGCCAGCCTCAGCAATTTAGCAAGGCACTAAGCAACTTAGTGAGACCCTGTCTCCAATAAAATTCAAAATAGGGCTAGGGATCTGGTTCAGTGGTCAAGTGCCCCTCAGTTCAATCTCCAGTACCCACATCCCTCAAAAAAAAAATCTCATATACTCTCTCAATATATGTATATATCATTATTTTATAATTAATTTTGCAACCATCTTTTTTATACACAAATTTGATCCCAGTTATCCCAGTCCTAAACATATATCCAAAAGATTTAAAATCAGCAATCTAAAGTGACATAGACACATCAAGGTTTACAGCAACATAATTCACAATAGCTAATCTATGGAGCCAACCTAGGTACACTTCAACAGATGAATTGATAAAGAAAGTGTGGTATATATACACAATGGAATACTACTCAGCCACAAAGAAGAAAGGCTTTATGATATTTTCAGGAAATGGATGGATCTGGAGAGCATGCTAAGTGAAATAAGCCAATCCCCCAAACGCAAAGGTAGAATGTTTTCTCTGATATGTGGAAGCTAACACAAAACATAGTGGGGGGAAAGGAAGAAGAGAAATTCAGTAGATTAGACGAAGGGGAATAAGGGGAAGGAAGGGGGTTAGGAATGGAAAATACAGTAGAATTAATCTGACATAATTTTCTTACGTACATATATTAAAAAAAAAAAAAACTAAGTGAATCCCACAATTGTGCCTACCCACAAGAATGGGGTCTTATTTAGAATAAGATATAGCCCATGCTTATATAACTTTATCAAAATGGATTCTACTGTCATGTATAACTAACAAGAACTAATGAAAAAGAGGGAAAAAATAAAAGGTATTTGTTTATAAATGTAAAAAAAGAAACTAAAGCCTAGCTATATTAAAATGGTCTGTAGAAACTACATCCTAAAGAAAATTACAGATATTGACAATCACTCTCTGTTTAAAACTGTGAAGGGAGCATTGCTACACTGTGTCATAGAGACCATTTCAGTAAGCATATGTGCCCTTCAATATGTGGATGGTGATGAGGCTAAAATTTAAAATAAAACAGAATAGGAGACTTGAGAAAATGAGCTAATCCTACCACTAGTTTGAATATAATTTGTCCCCATTAAAAACTCATGTTGAGGCTTAATTCTCAATGCAGCAATATTAAAAGGCAGATGAACCATTAAGATGTACTCAGGTCATGGAGATCCAACCTCATGAAGGGAATAATGTCGTTTCCTCCAGTTTCCTTTGAATCCTATCTTGCACACATGCTCTTTCCCTATTCATGGGATTTTCCTTTCCACTTTTGTATCATGATATGAGGAGAACATGCCCTCATAAGAAGCTGAAGAAGCTGGGTATAGTAGCACTGGCCTATAATCCCAACAATTTGGGAGGCTGATTCAGGAAGATAGCAAGTTCAAGGACAGCCTTGACAACTGAGTGAGACCCTGTCTCAAAATTAAAAAAAAAAAACAGTCTGATGATGTAGTTCCATGGTAGAGTGCCCCAAGTTTAATCCTCAGTACTAAAAAAAAAAAAAAAAAAAAACTACATTTCCATACTAATTCAAATCTTAAGGCTCCAATGACCTCTAATTTTACAGTGAATATTCATAAACATTTGCATATGTTCAGTGTAATGGAATGAGATTTTAAAATTCATTTTTATTCTCCAGTGGGAAGCAGCTCCAGAAGTGTAGGAACTAGTCCACCAGAGTGGACACGATTTATGAGTAACAGTGCTAAATCGCTTGAATGTTTGTCATGTCTGAGTTGAATAATGCAAATGAGCATGTTGCTGGTGCTATAAATCTGGTACAGGAATATTTTATATTTGCATTGAGAAAAGCATCTTTTACTGTTTTAAAAATATATCAGCCCTGAATAAGCCTAGCTATCTGCTCTAGGAGAAAACAAAGAAACCACCACCAACAACAAAAAACAGTTTGCTACTTATTATTAATTAGATATTGAAAGTGAATAGATATGACTACTAATATTCATAAAGATCAAAGAAATGAATTATCCTCTTTGGGTAAATATGAATGTTTAGATAAAATTGTGAAATTATAAAATATTAGTTCCAATATTTCAGTATATACCGGACAGTTATTACCCAACAAACACTAAGGTATGGCAAATGTTACATGGATCCCAAAGGAAATATAAAGTGAGGTTCTTTGTTTCCTCTATAAATGTGTTATCAAAATATCTAAGTCAAGGTACTATCTCCCATAACTGGAAGAAAAACAAAATCTAAATTCAATATTAGTAAGAAATTATATTCAAACTGATTTTGGTTATTTGTTTGTTTAAAGACAGGATCTTACTACGTTGCACAGGCCAGTCTCAAACTCCCAATACTCCTACCTCAGGCTCCTGAGTGGCTAAGATTATAGGCACACATAACCATATCTAGCCAAACCATTCTTTTAAGAAACATGACAAAGAGGAAAGGAAATGCTCAATTGCTAAACTCTTTTAACTTTCAAATAGTTTTCATCAGTTGTACAGCATGAATCAAACTGATCTAAATATAAAAATGATTAATTTTATTTTCCATATTCTCAAACAATCTACTTATTCACCGTCCTTTAAGATGCTTCTGTGTGTAACTACCAAACTGGCTAGATCACTGATTGCAAACTGTAAATATTCCTTCTGATATGTTTGACATTTTCACCTAAAAGAGGATATCAGAGCAATAGATTTTACCTATGTAATTATGTGAACTAATAGCAGGTTATAACATTGTGCTTTGTAATAGTTATTTACCAATTATTTCCACATATAATTATTGAGAGCCATGGCCGAAGGGGCCCCAGCAAATTTCCAGCTGCCAGCAAACTTCTAGCTGCCAGCTGATGATTGGCTCACAGTGGCCCCAGCAAACTTCTAGCTGCCAGCTGATTGGCTCTTCTGCAGTGATGCTCATTGGGCTGTTTCCCCACCCTTTCAGACCACGGAGCTGCTCATTGGGGGACTTTTTTTGGCTCCGCCCATGCGACTCAGCAAATCGGCCTCAAGAGCATGAGTGGGGAGGTTGAGAAGCTTGTGGGAAGCCAGTGGTGGCAGTTGGGCTCTGAGGGAATTCCTAAAGAGCTCGTGTGGTGTGGCCTGTGTGTGTGTGTGTTCTAAAAATAAATTTCTTTTCTGCTTGATAAATGGCTCCTGAATTGTGCCCAGCCAGACTGCGGCATATAATAAGATGGAAGCATAGTAGGTAGGGTTTCCTATGAAGAAAGAACACCGCTGGTGTCAGTAAGATATGGAAGGTCAGGTCCTGGTAGAAGAACCTTAGAAAGACAGTACAATAACCTCCTGTTTCTTTTTCAGTCTGTTTTGGAACTTCTAAAGACACTGCAGAGCAGAGGGAGAAATATGGAAGTAACTTTCCCAAGTAGGAGAAGCAAAAATTAAGATGAGCAAGCCTTACAGTATAATGTATTCATCATATGTTTCTCCCAGGATTGCTTCCTTGTGATTTCTAAGGATCTGCATTTAATCTTGGAATAGGATTGAGTAGTACTTACAAGAAGGAATTCTGAAGTCACACCACATGGGCTGGGATCTTGGCTTGGCATCCTAGCTAGGTAAAATTGAACAAGTTATTTTGCCACTCTGTGCCTCAGTTTCCTGATGAAAATGATACATACTCCACAGGTTTTTGTGAGGATCAAATGAATTAATGTGCATAATGTGCTTATGTAGTACTTACTGTATGTCAGAAATTATTGTAAGTGCTACTTAAATATTTCATTTTAATATAAAGTGTGATTTGCAGTATTTTAGGAAGAGCCAGGAGTTTACTCTAGAGAGAGCCATACCTTCTCAGGCTGGCACATTGGTAGTAGAAATTAGTGAGACTCAAATAGGAAAAATTATTAAAAATAAATGTTGGTTATACAAAGTCCATCTTTTCCTTTCCAGGTGGAGATTGTTCCCATTGCTAAACTTAGAAGTACAGGGTTTTAATTAGATTAGGAATACATTGGATTTCCTTATAAACTTTTAATTTAGTAAATAGGTATCAAGTACCTTTATGTGTAGGAGAAGCATGTTAGGTGCTAGAGACACTTATAATTTGTTAATTGTGTACATTTAATAATGTTGTAAGCCTCTATGGCAGGAACCATGCTTTATTATTTTTTCTATTCTGCATATTACTTTATTCATAAAGGAGAATAATAAATATTTTGAAATTTTGACATATCGTTTAAGTAGAAGTTGACAAATATATGAGCATTTTATTTGTGGATATTAATTATGTATACTGACATTCTAGAAATATATGTGCCTGTGACTCAGTTGAAGAAATATGATGACTGAATAAATTTATTTCTTCAAAGATGTCAAGAATCTATTCTGGTGACATATGTTAGGCTCTGCTGGTCTTCTCTGCTCTGGCATCTTTCCCACTCCCATTCCTATACCCTACCAACTGCTTCCCACCTACATGCTTAGATAATTCTAGCATGAGTTTAGAAGTAGTTGGGTTGCTATAGTACTACATTTAATGGAGTTCACCATCAGACAAATTCGATGACCAGAGATTCCTGCAGTGTTTCCTTAGCTCATGAGCTTTAATTATCTTTACTGCTTTACTAGTTACAGCAATCTCTTTAGAACCCTAATACTCTTGAATTTGAGACTCTGCCCTATAGTTTTAGTTCACCTTTTCTAGACAGAAGGATCATGATTTTGACACAGAAGCCTCTGGTTCCTAATTCACAATGGTCAATTTGCCTTTGTGCCTGACCTTATAAGGACAACCAAGACTCCTTAACATATTGTTTTCTGTGCTTACGGGATCACTCACTTTCACCCCACACAGCCTTTAATTCAGAATTCAACACCTTATACCCACCACTCCCAACCATGTGCAGAAAACAGATTGCCATTGTCCTTTCATGCCATACTTGCCTCCAGATCAGAGTCTGTGCAATCAATTCCCGCCCCTGCTAAAGTAACCATTCTGATGAGCAGCCTACAAGGGTCCTATTAAATGCCAACATATGACAATACACATGATTTTTCCTTTGTAAGTGGCTATCATTGTGCCTCAGTACAATTTGCATTTCGTTAGGCAAGAACAAAACAAAGCAAACCATTATTTATGAGGGATGAGAAATTGTGGACAAATGCACCAGCCTCATCTTCTAGGGACATCAATTCTGAAGTATGTTCTACACAGTTTCTCAGAGTAATCTCCAGTGGGGTTGAAGTTCCATTTGCTTTCAAATGTGATTCCTCAGTTATTCACTCTTATTTTTGTGGCTTTCAGATATTGATTACCAAATAAATGACTTGTACCCAAGTCTTTGTTTTGGGATCTGTTTAAAGGACTCCAAACAAGACACCTTTCGAATTTTGTGAAACCAAATTATCTTATTGCCTTTCACTTAAGATGTCCAAAGAGATGCTTCTAAAGACAAACACTTATAGCATAGTACAAATCAATCTTTTCCCCTGGGTGACTGGTAATATTCAGATTTCTATACATTATCAGGGTTCATTAAAATTATAAAAATAAACTCCTTTTACATTTTTAGAAGAAAATGAATTTATTGAAAGAGTTCTAAAATATTACATAATTGATAAGAATGAAGGAATATTGGGCTCAGCCTATACAAAGTATGTTGGAATCATAGTAATTCAGGGTGCTTTTCTCTAAAATTTATATGCCTTCATTTTATTGACATCTTGCTAGTACTGGAGTTTCTATCAGAAAATGAAATGTTTTAAACACAAAATAGAGCATGTAATGTTTCCTATGAATTACTTATAGAATATACAGCATGCATCCAGGAACAGCTTATTTTATGCATGGTTCTAATAAGTGTAACAACCAAAAGAAAATATTAAAAGGAGGGTAAAGTTTAAAATGGCAGATAAAGCTTTTATATTTGATGAGGTAGAGGTCAAGGTGGGGGAAGACCAAAACCACAATTCTGGGCTCACAAATAGATTCATCAATTGTGTTCTAAGCACAATGGTAAAATAGAGAATCTAAAACACATGTAAACACACAGACATACAAACTCTCACACATAAGCATGAGCATAT
>NW_026000249.1:30505731-30519161 GCF_001458135.2 Marmota marmota marmota
TTACTTGCGGATTCCCACTTACCTGGGAACTTACTGGTGCACCACCCTGACTGCTGAAAGTTCTGGATCCTGGGTTCGAGGAATATGTTCCCCGTGCGGGCCACCAACTGTCGCGACCCCTCGCCGGCAAGGGAAAACACGCCACAGGATTCTTCTTTCAGCAGTTTATTCAGGCCTTGAGTCATGTATCATCTTCTAGTGCCCGCCGCCCGAGCACACCCAAGCACAGCTTAATAAAGCCCCCCGCATCCCAATCCTAAGCCGCCACGTGGATCTCTCTCATAGGGTGGAAAGGGATTGCGCGCCAACTCTCCATAAAAGGAGTTGTTTATCACAGGCCACAGTGGAAGCCGGCGCCATCTTCTAATGGCGGCCATGGTTTATAAGAATGGCTTACCACACTAAATTATACCTCTTAAAATAGTTTAATAAACAGGGAATTTTGTATAATTTTAATCTCTGAGGATAGGGCTGGGTTCCATATTTTCTGGTAAAAACCAACATACAGGGTCCTTTAAAAAGGGTCTGTCTGTTGCTCTCATCCCTCAGGTAATATAATCAGCTGTAAAAATATTTAGGTACTACACATAGGATGCAATAATAAGCAAGAACAACAATGAAATGCTAAAATTTACTCTCTGATTTATCTTTAGTGCCTCCAAAGCAGAAATGGAATTTTTATATTCATGAACTTCCTGAGAACTGCTTTAGAATCTATGCTTTTTTCTACTTGGCTGTCAAGAAGAAATGGGTGTTGGGATACTTTTTTAGTGTTTTTTTTTCTTTCTAAATTCAGAATACACCTAAGATTTTCTGGATATCAGATATGCTGATGAGTCATGAAACCAGCAGAATTCTGAGATGCAATATAATAAGGGGATTCTAAATTGAGTCTGTACTCCAAGAAATCTGTGACTGCATTCCTCAAAGGGGAAGTGTTCAGCCAATCCCTAATTATGTAAGAACTCACTGACTATAGTCAGATTGACCAGAATACTTTATTTTGCTTTCACCCTCCTGGTTTCTTTTCCTTTCCTTTTCCCTCTCTTCTCCTTTCCTTCCCCCTTTCCCCCAGGGCCTGGTAGATGCTATGTAACCACCCTAACACTCAGTTACATCCCCAGCCCCAACCTCCTGGTTTGTAACCATGGATTTATCTTTGTTCATTATTAGCTCCAGAGAGTATCAAGGAAAGACAAAGGAATATGCAACTCCAATAAATCTTTATTTAGATAAAATAATCATAATGAGATTAAGGCGGCTAGGTAACATAACAAAAATGCTATTGACTTCAGTAATAATTTTTCATATTCCCTAAGTATTTTAAACATTCTTAGTTTAAACAAAGTGAGCTAGGCCATAAATCAATAACTCATTGAAAATAACTTGGACGTTTGGAAATGTTCAAAGTTGACCTATGCTATGTTCACGTTTTCATAGCTTTGAGGCTAGAGAATAAACCAGTGGATAAAGTTTGGAGTTTTACTGTGAAGAAGTGGATGCTCCCACCCACAATTGTTTTGGGAAAAGGATAATTCATCTGTCCTGAGACAGTGCTATTTTCATGGATCAGTGATAGGAATGCAATGACTTGGGCAAGCATAGATTAAATTGTAAACTAGGGACAGGATGAATTGGAAATGCTAAGGAAGAAAATATAGAAAGAAGAAAATGAGGAAGAAACCGGCCATGATTATGCTGAGCTTAGGGTTCCTAGGCATTCTGTGTTAGAAATCTAAGTCCCAAATCCTTATTTATTGTGAGACATTGAGAAAGTCACAGAATTTCTTTAAGACACGATTCTCTTGTCTTTCACATTAAGATAATTTCTTCTCTCTCTTATATCATAAGATGTAAGATATATCTTCTGTTACAAAAAATAGATGAGATTTATATGAAAACTTTTTGGGAAATTATTTTTAAAACAAGCAAATTAAACAAAATTTCTTTTGGAGGATAAGTTTAAGGATAGTGGAAACTTGATCAAATTTTCCAATTTAATGATTCCATGAGACCAGAGTAGACATGCAGGTAAATTTGACAATTTTGGAGCACATTGAGGGAGAAATGGCAAAAGGAAAGTGGGAGAGAAGAAAAAGTCTACCATGTATTTAACAGCTGATATTCATTGAATATATTACATTCATTTTATCATTCAATCCCCAACTAACCCTATGGGGTGATTACTCTTCTCCCCATTTCACAGTTAAATAAACAGATATTCAGGAGAGTTAAGAACTTGTCCAAATACATATAACTCATAAGAGTTTGAGATAAGATTTAAACCATTGTGTAATTGGTCTTATACTCATGCTTTGCCAGCCCACCATAGTATCTCTCATATGTCCACTGAAGAGTACCTTAATATCAGAGGAAACAAAATGGGAAGCCCAAAGAATTCGGTTTGTATAGTTTAAATAAAGCTATGCACAAGTCCCAATCATGGTTTTTTTTTTTGCTTAAAAATGTTAAGAATTTTTTCAAATTAACCTACAATTTGTTTGCTTTAATAGCAAGTAATGTCTTTATTTCCCATTAAATAAAATTAGTACAATAAAAATAATGATTATATTCATTTTATAGATTTAGGTATAACTTACTATATATTCAGGTATACATCAAAGGTCTACCTAACAAAGAGGTCTACCAAACAAAGAGGGGGAAATGTATTTTATGGTTATGCATAGCAAATTTTCAACTGAATGCCTAGACTTTTGGCCTAAAGTTGACAGTTGATTATGATTAAAGTCATCACTTTCCAGGAAGGTTTTAAGTACAGCTACTGAAATGTATTTTAGCAGACCTTGAAATGTATCCATGTTATTTGCAGAAGGGACTTGTGAAGTTCAAAGATCCAGACTGCTATTTGGGACTCTAGGAAAGGATAGAGACATTGGAGGGTCATTTGTTCTCTTAATTCCCCTCCTCTAGCATAAACAGCAGTGAAGATGGTTCTGAATTGTTTTAATAAGTAAATATATCGCCAGGATCCTCACTGTCCAGAAAGGATATACAAACATGGAAAGGAGAAGACTAATATAAAACATGTGGTATTAAGTCAGAATTTAAAATATCCATATAATTTACCCATTTTTTTCTGTGTGGGTATGTGGTTGTATATGTATATGTATGCACATGCACATGAATAGCAAGAGATGAATAAGGCATGTATATGTATATATGTAAGTTTACATAATACTTACACATATAACCCACTCAGTTCATTGTAAATGCCTAGAAACACTCCAGTAGCAGGGAGCACACTTATCACTCAGATATTGATTTCTAAATCCATTCTCCACTAAAAGAACCAGGGTTCATTGGCAAAATGGCTGCTTTCTTACAGCATATCAAAACTTAAAGAAGGTCTTGCCAAATCTGAAGAAATTTGAACATAAAAGTAAGTAATGATAGTAACAACCACACTATATGCCAGTGAATAGAAACATAAGTTCACACAGATATAAATAAATGAATAAGCAGTAAATGGGGAGACATGAAAGCTCTTTACTACAGTATAATTACAATTAAAATCAAACAATTTGTGGAGTTACAAAATTACTATATAGCAATTACCAAAGTAATAACTGATTCAAGCTAGAATCATCAATAGCTAAAACTTGTGGGTAAACAAGTGAGTTGAAGTTTGATTTGAAATAGTTTATTTACATATTCTCAAAGTAGCTTCCTACAAATTATCTATTACAAAATGGATTTTTTTACAGTTAAAATTTGGTAAAACAATACCTTAACCAAGTGATAAGAATAAATATAACTAATAGAGATTTTTTTAAAATATTTTTAGTTGTTGATAGACCTTTATTTTATTTATTTGAATGTGGTGCTGAGAATTGAACCCAGGCCTCATGCATGTTAGGCAAGTGTGCTACCACTGAGCCTGCCAACAGAGATTTTAAATGATGAAATGTGACTATTTTATGCACTAATAAGAAATTACCTGATTCTGTGGCATTTATGTCAAAATTACATGACCTAAATTTAATCATAAGAAAATGTCAGCAATAACATTCTACAAAATCATTGGTTTTTCTTTTTCAAAAACATCAAGATCATGAAATCAAAAAGAATAAGAAATAATCCAAAAAGAAAATAGCCGAGATTAGAGATTAAGAGATTAAATTATATAGGTGATCCTGAATTAGATCTTGGGCTAGTATAAAAAATAGATGTTCTAATAAAGGATATTGGGGAAAGGGGATCAAATTTAAGTGGGTTAAATAATAGCTAAGTTTTAAATTTGTTCATTGTACTATGGTTATATCAGAAAATGACATCCTTAGTTTTTTTTTAATTTAATTCTTTATTAAAATATTTAGGGATAAAGGGGAATGGTGTCTGTAGCTTAATGTGAAACATTTCAGAAAAAAATTTATGGGGGGGATATGTCAGAAATTAAATACTTAGCAAATTTGGGTACAGGATATGAGAAGAGTTCTTTATAATTTTTGTAACCTTAAATGTGAAGTTACAGAAAAATTTAAAAGTTACAAAATTATGATAAATCTAATCTTATATTTAATTTCTACAAATTGGTAAGTTTTACTCAATACCATACAGCAAATGCTACATATATATACTGAGAGAGCTTTTACAATTTTAAATATTTTTGTACATGTGATATAATACTTCATAATATTAATTACCATTTAGTATTGTGATCACTTAAATATTTCCACAACGAGTTCATAGGACTGTATGTATACACACGCACACACACACACTTTTCTCCCTTTCTTCACTTGGGTATTTTTAGTCTCACCTGGATTGTTGTGGAGCCTGAAACCATAACTACTACAGGTACATTTTCAATACTGTACATGGAAAAACTGAAGAGCTCAGAACCTGTTTGTGTTTCAAGATCCAGTAGGTATCTATGTTACAGATTGTGCTTTGAATCTTTTTTGTTATGGTTTGGATATGAGGTATTCCCCACAAGCTTCTCTTAATGCAGGAATATTTACAGGTAAAATGAGTATATTATTAAATCTTAAACCTAATCAGTTTAACTGTAGGCAGGTGGGGAATGACTCAAGGAAGTAAGTCAATGGGAAGTGACTTCCCATATGATGGTCTGCCTCACCTTGGGCCCAGAGCAATGGAATTTGCTGCTTATGGACTGAGACCTCTTATAATGTAAGCCAAAATAAATTTATCCTCTTTTAAGTTGTTCTTCTCAGGTATTTTGGACACAGCAACACAAAAGCTGACTAAAAAAAAATCCTGCAGTCAAATTAAGCTATTTCAGAATCCCTCTTTCCCATTAGCTCATTTTGACCATATCAAGCAGCTTGATCTTGCTGAATCTCAGTTCTGAAATCTTGACTAACATGCAGGACAATTGTGATAATCAATTATTAATTATGTAAAAGGTCTTACACTTAGTCAATAATCAATAAGTAGAGAATATTTTAAGTCCATTGATCTTTGGGGGAAGATAATTGTACCTTCTATTAATGTTCCTATAGTTTCCATGCCCCTATACAATTAAATATACTATGTTGTGCCAACTGCAATACAACAAGCAAATTATTTTAAAAGTAAACAAGAAATTATCTCAAAGATTATCCAGTCTAGGCTCCACATCTTATTTTTAAAAGTGACTTTAATTTGTGCCTTCAAATAGTTTAAAATGTTAAACAGGTCTATTAGACTTATTTTTTTAAAGAAAAAGTAGTAGTCTACAACTCTCCTTTCTTTTCTATTCTCCAGACATCTCCTAGCCATTCATTCCAATGCCAACTTCTGTATTTCTTAAAGACACACACACACACACACACACACACACACACACACACACATCTTCACTGTTTTTTTTTATTTGTCTGTGGGGGAGACCAAAATATGTCAGCCCAAAATATGAATACAGGAAACCAAAATTGGCCACAAATATCCCTCTTTGGCATAAGGATATTTTGAGGTGATTATTTTGAGAAAGTACAGATATAGGAGAAGCTCTAAAAACAGGGTAGAAGTTACCCTTTTTGTAAGGAATAATTACATCTGCTGGAAATCTCCACTTGTAAGGGTATGTTATGGTTTGGATATGTGGTGTTCCCCAAAGGCTCATTGTGAGATAACACAAGAATGTTCAGAGGTAAAATAAATAGATTATGAGATCTGTAACCTAATCAATATATTAGTAATTTGAATGAATTAACTGGGTGGAAGAAGGTAGGGTACAGCTTGAGGAAGTGGGTCACTGAGAGAGTGTTTCTGGGGCCTCTATTTTGTCCCTGGTGAGTGTCTAGTCAACACACTCAGCTAGCCTGAATATTTAAGTCACTTCATTGAGATTTACTCATTTTCCTGGGTATCCCCCATGCATCCCCCATGTATACATATTAATAAAATTATTTATTTCTCTAATTCATCTGTCTTTTGTTAGAAATGTGAATTGTAGAGAAAAAATAAATTTTCCTGTAATATATATCTGTTTTAGATGTGGTTTCATTATTTTACAACTTCTAATATTGCTGAGAAGTCCAATTTTATCCTTATTTCATATCCTTTGTGATTTTTTTTCTGGAATATTTTAGGACCATCTCTTTATATCTGTTATTCCAAGATTCCAAATAAAGTGCATTGAAAATGACTTCCTTTTTCTTCCCCCATTCATTATGCTGAATTCTTGTGAGGCTCTTAATTTTGATGACTCAGATACATCAGCGCTAAGAAATGTTATTGTATTACTTTATACAAAACAGATAAAATAATCCTCAGAAGGAAATTATTACTTTCTTATTTGCCTGTGGTACTTATTTTAAAAAAACATATTTTGTCTTCATTATAAATCTTTCCACCATTTGGTCCCAATTTCTAGGAAATTTTCATGACTGAATATTCTAACTTTTTAAACAAATTTATTTTTTAATCATATTTTTAATTTCTGAGAATTCATTTTTAAACTTTGTGAAGTGAGTTAAATTCTTCTCTTTTCCTAAAACATTTATTGAGCCATTTGTCTTTAAAAGTGAGGTAATAAGTTGACTGGAAGTTATCTCCCCTGCCTTATTGATGAATGTACTTCGCAATTAAATAATCAAATGGTAAGGCAGATTTTTCTAGGAAAACCTCAAAATATCAGTATTTATGGATTTTATCTCTATCAAAATCTCATCATCAAATAATCTACTAATCACTTGCTTATAGTATATGAGGTTGGCTGGCTATTTTTGATCTGATGTTGAGTGAAAGTAAGGTGTAGGAGTTTCAACTTTGATATGCAGACTTATGCTCAGTTCTTTCTTATGATCTGGTTTCTTATCCCTATCTTCCTTTTTGCCTATGGTCTTTTTTAATTTTTAAAATTTAAAAAATAGCTACATTAAACAAAAAAATTACAAAAATGCCAATGCCCATGGTACTTTTTTTTCCCTGCTTATTTTTTATTTTTGATGTTTCTTTTTACTTACACATAAAGGTGAAATTCCCTGTGGTATATTTACATATGCACACAGCATGATTTTTTAAATAGTTCATTCCACATTTCCTCTGCTTTCTAACCCCTCTGCCACTTGATCTCTCTTTTGTACACTGATCTTCCCTATATCTTTATAATATCCTACCCATCCCTCCCTCTTTTCTTTATTTTACTCTAGCTTCCACATAAGAGAGAAAACATTTGATCTTCGAGTTTATGTCTGTTTCACTTAGCATGATGCTCCATTCTATCCTACCTTTTTTTTTCTTTGTAGGTTAGTCAGTCATGAACAGGTGGGTAGGGGAAGGACAGTAAAGGGTGATAACCTACAAAGAGGAAATCAGCTATATGCATCTAAGAGAGTCCATTGGTCACAACTAGGTATAATAGAGAACTTTATTTTGATAAAAGCAAGAACCAAAGAAACTGTTACCAGATAGTGCTAATACTGGCCCCACAGCTCTAATATCAGCCTAGAGAGAAAGGAAGATAAGGCATAACATCTCTGCTCTAGAGGTATTCAAAGTCAAATTGGTAGGAAAGTGGGCTTTATTCAAATCCAGCTTTGGGGGAAGATGGAAAAAATTCATTGTTTCACAAGCTCCATATCCAAAAGCTCCCAGGGGAAGAGAACTTTTAGAAGGAAGAAGGGTTGCACTAGGACAAAAGATAAAATTTCACAGGCTTCAAACGGTTTTCATTTCCAGGATTTTCACAGCATTTAACTACAAGTCCCAGGAGGTGGCTAATTATGTCAAAGACAGTAGGACTTCCTGCAGCTAGTATCTGCATCTTCTAATATCAGACAGGGAGGGTTTTCAAGTTCAGTCTTTAAAAAAATCCTCCACTCTTCATGGCCCCTATTGACCTAACTGAGAGAATTCATTCAGTCTGTGCTGAATGTTTGTGTTCATCGTCTTTCAAATAAACTGCCACCTGCTACTGTGTGTGAATGTCTTGGAATTCTTTGTGTGAGACTGCAAGAACTGGTGGCTGAGACACACATCCCCCCTCGACACACACACACACACACACACACACACACACACACACACACACACCAGCTTTGGCTTCATGGGCAGATCTCACTCTGCAACACCTTCTGTGATCTATAACCAAGCCCAGACTCTCTCAGGTTCAAATACCAAGAAAATACATCACCTATCCCTTGTGGGATGAGGAAGGGCAGGAGTGGTGACCTAGAAACCTAATTATTTATGTTTTTACTCCCCTGCCTCACTCCTACTGTCTGTGATATCTAGTGCTTCTAATGCCAAACTTTTTCAGAGCACTTCAAGGTGAACTGGTTATATCTCATCACTGTGCTAAATTATCCATTCCCCATTCTTTTGCAATCTACATTGTGATTTGAAGTTATAAAATTCTTCTAGTTTTATTCAGAGTAGAATTTGTGTTTCTTGTTTTATACTTCTGTTAAGAGATAATCTTCAAGAGAATAAAAATTATTCCTTTAAGTTAAAGTCATCTGTCATTTCTAATTTTATAGATCCAGAAACCAAGATCATGAAAAATAAAATGACATTCTGTTAGTCTAATTTGTATCATAGCTCTGATTAGAAATGTCATTTAATTATTAATCTTTTGTAATTGTCAGCACATTACACTAAAACAGGCCCCTTAAGGTGACATTTACTGAAGTGCTGGTTTCTTTTCTGATATTAAATATATAGCATACATTCATCCACTGTAACCATTCTTGGCAAAGTCACAAATGGCCTTTATGTTGCCAAATTGGTCAGTTATTACTATCATCTATTCAACTCACCAGTAGAACTTGCAGTATTGATTATTCCTTCCTCCTTGAAACACCTTTGTTCATTTGGCTTCAAGAACATTATTCGTAGAATTTCCTCCAACCTCACTACATCCTCACATTCTGTACTTTGGGGCTTTTTTTTTTTCATTTATTGAACCTCCAAACATTGCCACATCCCAGAACTCTATTTCAGATCACTATTCTATTCCAGTTGTTCTCATTCCCATGGTGATCTGATTTGTCTCATTGCCTTAATACTGTGATAGTTTTATACTTTAAAATGACTAGATCAAGGGTTGCCCAGGTATTAGGTCAACATTATTTCTTAATGTGGCTGTGTGGTATTTCTGGATAAGAGCAGCATTTGAATCAGTAGACTCAGTAAAGTAGATGTCCCTTCCCAATGTAGGTGAGTATTACCCAACAAGGAAAAAACAGAACAAACTGATAATGAACACTTTTTTTAGACCCATAAGAGAACTTAGGTTTCAGAGTAATATGCTATTTCAAAATCTGGACATAGAGGTGGATCCAGAAAGACAGCTGAGAGCTGCTTACTTGTAGCAGAGGCTGCTGGAGCAATAAACTTTAAGGAATATTTAACTGATAAGTTTGACAAATGGTGGGAAGGTGAGCATAGAATATAATGAGATGGACAAAGTCCTGTGACCACAGTCCTAGGGCCTCCCCATATATTTGTGAACTTAACCTCCAGAAACTCTATGAGGTTTTCAAAATGAATATCCAAGAAAAATCCCTTCCTGGATCTGGTAAGGAAAGGGGAAGTATAATCATTCTAAAATAAACTCAGCCTTTTCCATAATAAATGCCTACTCCCCAGCATGAAGGATGCATTCCAAGAGCCTCATCTTACCTGGTGATTCTTTTCACTCCAGAACCCTGTATCCTTACTTTCTCAAGTGAAAAAAAGAGTCAACAGGGATCAGAGCTTCAAGCAAACAGATTGAGAGGGAGGGATAATGGATTGATAAGGCATACAGGAAGAAGAGCTATGCCATTGGAGAAACATTTGTAAAGGTCACAGCCCTGAAACACAATTCCATGATAGATGGACATTTAAAAGAAAAGATATAGAAAGCTCTGTCTCCCTTACATTTTCCCACTATACCAACAGGCCTCCACTTGAATAACTATATATTTAAGTCTTATTATTTGATACAACATATCTGACTTTCAACAGAAAGTTTACAAGGTATGCTAGAAGAAAAGAAAATATCCAGTTTGAGAGACAAATCAAGCATCAAGAAACAGATTAAAATTTGGCACAGATGTTGGAATCATAAGAAAAGAAATTTTTTTAAAATATATGATTATTGGGGCTGGGGATGTGGCTCAAGCGGTAATGCGCTCGCCTGGCATGCGCGGGGCCCTGGGTTCGATCCTCAGCACCACATAAAAATAAAATAAAGATGTTGTGTCTGCCGAGGACTAAAAAATAAATATTGAAAAATTCTCTCTCTTTGTCTCTCTCTCTCTCTTTCTCTCTCTCTCTCTCTCTCTCTCTCTCTGTGTCTTTCTAAAAAATATATATATGATTATTATATTTATGGCTGTAAGGAAAAAAAGTAAACAAAAAGTAATAACAAATCGTTAATGTATTTAGAGAGGAGAAATTCTAAGATAGAATCAGAAGAAAAGGCTAAAAGCCAAAAACACTAACAGAAAGGAAGGGCGGCTTTGGTAGGAGTATAAGAAGATTCAATATGGCTAAGGAAAGGATTACCGAGTTTGAAAATAGGTCAAAAGAAATTTCCCAAAGTGAACAAAGAGGAAACAAAGAATTTTTTAAACCCAGAATATCTAATAACTATAGGACAATATCAAAAGTTACGGTATATATGCAATTATAATACTAGAAGGAAAAGAAAGAGAAAGGAACATAAGAAATTTCTGGAATAGTGGTCAAGGACTTCTTAAAATGACAGAACCCAAACCAGAGAAAACTACAGATCCAGAAATCTTAGAAAATAGTCAGGAGATTAAATATCAAAATAAATAAACAGATCTGCTCCACCCATGGCAAGACCAACCGGAATACCTGCACTGCCCATGTGGAGAGAAACACCTCCCCTGCACAGAGAGGAATACCTCACTGTGGTTCCCTATCCAACAAAGGGTAGTGCCACACAAACTCCCTCCATCTTGGGACATTGTAGACACCGCCATAGCCTTCCACATGTTGTAATCTCCACCATAGGAAAACGGACAGGGCCAGGAGGCAGCTGCCCATTGCAGTGACATATACCACAGTGTGGCATCATTGAAGAGGCTGCCCAATGCCATCACACAGCCCATCCTTCCAACCCCATCTATAAAAGTAGTTGCTTCTATCTTGGGACACCTCCATGACCATCTTGGGTTACCTTCACTGCCACTTCTGCCATCTTTAGGTTGGGCAGCTTCCATCTTGGGACACAGACCGGGGCCTGGAAACCCCTATACCTATACACTTGACTCTACTGCTACCACTAACTAGGGAAATGGTCATTTCTATTTACAGACAACAACCAGGACCTAGAAGATATCGCCAAGATCCCTGTGGCCTCAGTTGCACCAGAGGTATCCCTACTAGGTGTGCTAACAGACACCATCCTGTTGCAAAGGTAACAGGGAGCCTTGTGTGGGGCCACCTCTCTATCTTTTTTCTCCTGCTAACAGCCAACTTCTTTGATTCTCCTTTTAGTCATCCTATAATCTAACACCTCTATATTCTAACATCCTACCACATAAACATCACAACATACACACACACTTCCACCATTCTCTCTCTGTCCACCATTAGAAACTGTAAATCCTTATGTAAACCTACTGGCTATATGGTAGAAGATAACCAAACTCATCATTTCTGATTACAGCGACAAAACTGTATATGTATAAATAGAAGCTAATTGATTTATGGCTGTATATTGGTTGCATTAGGTGCTATAAACATTGATCTCCCCCTTAAAGGTGAGGTAGTGATAACCTTCAGGGACACTATAAGATTAGAGGGTAGAAACTTCAATACCTCAGAGCCACACTGCAAGAGAGGAAGACACATAGACAACATGAAAATCAAGGGAGAAAAGTGCTCCAAACAAACCAGATTTACTGGGATAAAGGAAGGCACAGAGATTTAAAACAAAGGAATGCACAATCTCTGCAATGAAATAATATCAGAAAAATTCTCAAACATGAAGAATGAGTTGGAAAATCAAATACAAGAGGCTTACAGTACACCAAAGTAACAAAATTACAACTAGAGCTACACCAAGGCACATTATAATGAAAATTGCTGGCATACAGAATGAGGATAGAATCTTAAAGGCCACAAGAGAGAGGAAACAGATTACATATAGGGAGAGACCAACTCGGATATCAGCAGTTTTTCAACACAGACCTTCAAAAGCCAGGAGATCCTGAAACAACAAATACCAAGCTCTGAAAGAAAATGGATGCCAAACAAGAATCTTATATCCAGCAAAATTAAGCTTCAGATTTAATGACAAAATAAAAACCTTCCATGATAAACAAAAGTTAAAAGAATTTACAACTAGAAAGCCTGCACTACAGAACATTCTTGGTAAAATATAGTCCATGAGGAGAAAATTTTAAAAACATGAAAATCTACAAAGGGAGGAACAACACTAAAGGAAAGGCCAATCAAAGGAGAATCCAAATCAAGTTAAAAACCAAAAATAAATCAAAATGTACGAGAATATAAAACTTATCTCAATAATAACCCTGAATGTGAATGGACTGAACTCATCAATTAAAACATAGACTGGCAGATTGGATTTAAAAAAAACACCCAACAATATGCTTCCTTCAAGAAACTAATCTCACAGGAAAAGATTCATATACTAAATATGAAATGATAGGAAAAAACATATCATTCATATGGACTGTGTAAAAACTCAGGGATTTCCGTCCTCATATCAGACAAGTGGACTTCAAACCAAAGTTAGTGAAAAGAGATTAATAAAAGCACATTTCACACTGATTAAGAAATTTATACATCAATAAGACGTAACAATCATAAATATCTATGCCCCAAACAATGGGGCATCTATGTATATTAAACAAACCCTTCTCAACTTCAAGAATCAAATAGACCACAACACAATAAAACTGGGTAACTGGTAACACACCTCTCTCACCACTGGATAGATCTTCCAAAAAAAAAAAAAAAAAAAAAAAAAAAAAAAAAAA
>NW_026000249.1:30519174-30537357 GCF_001458135.2 Marmota marmota marmota
AAAAAAAAAAAAAAAAAAAAAAAAAAAAAAAAAAACTAAACAAAGAAACTATAGAACAATCACTAATTTAGAGTTAACACACACGTATAGAATATCCATCCATCAATGAGTGAATACATTTTTTCTCAGCAACACATGGATCCTTCTCCAAAACAGACCATATGTTATGCCACAAAGCAAGCCTTAGCAAATACAAAAAACAGAGATACTACCCTGCATTTTATCTGACCATAATGGAATGAAATTAGAAATCAATGATAAAATTTTAAAAAATAGAAAGTACTCCAACACCTGAAGATTAAAATATATGCTATAGAATGATGCATGGATAATAGGAGACATCAGGAAGGAGATTAAAAAAAATCTTAGAGGTAAATGAGAACTACAATACAACATATCAAAATATCTGGGACACTATGAAGGCAGTGCTAAGAGGAAAGTTCATTGCATTAAGCCCATTCATTAAAAGAAGGAAAAGTCAACAAATAAATGACCTGTCATTACATCTCAAAGCCCTAGAAAAAGAAGAACAAACCAACACCAAAAGTAGTAGAAGACAGAAAATAATTAAAATCCACGCTGAAATCAATGAAATTGAAACAAAGGAAAAAATTCAAAAAACTGACAAAACAAAAAGCTGGTCCTTTGAAAAAAATAAGTAAATTTGAGAAACCCTTAGCCATGCTAACAAAGAGAAGTTGAGAGAAAACTCAAATTACTAACATATATTATGAAAAAGGAAATATCATGACAGACACTATTTAAATACAGAAGACAATTAGAAACTATTTTGGAAATGTATACACTAGCCATGTGCAGTGGTGTATGCCTAAATCCCAGCAGCTTGAGAGGCTGAGGCAGGAAGATCGCAAATTCAAAGCTAGCCTCACCAAAAGCAAGGCACCAAGCAACTCAGTGAGACCCTGTCTCTAAAATAAAATACAAAATAGGGCTGGCTGGGGATGTGGCTCAGTGGTTGAGTGCCCCTGAGTTCAATCCCCAGTACCCACAAAAAAACAAACAAACAAATAAACAAATTTATACTCCAGTAAAATTGAAAACACTGACAAATTTCCAGAAGCATAAGACCTACAGAAATGGAACCAGGAGGACATACACAATTTAAACAGATCAATTTCAATCAAAAACATAAAAGACGCCATCAAATGCCTACCAACAAAAAAAGCCCAAGATCAGACAGATTATCAGCCACGTACTACAAGACATATAAAGAGGAATTAATGCCAATACTCCTTAAATTATTCCATGAAATACAAAAGGAGGGAAACCTTACAAACTTATTCTATGAGGCTAGTATCATCCTGAAACCAAAACCAGACAGAGACACATTGAAGAAAGAAAATATCAGACCAGTATCCCTAAAGAACATAGATGCAAAAATTCTCAACAAAATTTTGGCAAATTGCATACAAAAACATATGCAAAAAATAGTGCACCATGATCAAGTGGGGTTCATTCCAGGAATACAAAGTTGGCTCAAATATGGAAATCAATATACATAATTGATCACATCAATTAACACAAAGATAAGAATTATATGATTATATCAATTGATGCAGAGAAAACATTTGAACAAAATACAGCACATTTAAAACACTAGAAAAACTAGGGATAGTGGGAATATAACTCAACATTGTAAAAGCTATCTATGCTTAACTCAAGGCCAACATCATTCTAAATGGAGAAAAATTGGAAGCATTCCCACTATAAACTGGAACAAGACAAGGATGCCCTCTTTCACCATTTCTACTGAACATAGTCTTTGAAACTCTAGCTAGAGCAATTAGACCAATGAAAGAAATTAAAGGGATATGAATAGGAAAAGATGAACTCAAACTATCATTATTTGCTAATGACATGGTTCTATACTTAAAGGTTCCAAAAAAAATTACCAGAAAAATTCTAGAATTAATTAATTACTTCAGCCAAGTAGCAGGATATAAAATCAATACCCATAAATCAAATGCATTTCTAAATATTAGTGAGGAATCTTCCAAAAAATTAGGAAAACTACCTCATTCATATTACCTTAAAAAATAAAATACATGGGAATACACTTAACAAAAGAGGTTAAATACCTCTATAATGAAAACTACAGAACACTAAAGAAAGAAATTGAAGAAGATCTTAGAAGATGGAAAGATCTCCCATGATATTGAATAGGCAAAATTAATATTGTCAAAATGGCCATACTACCCAAAGCACTAATACAGATTCAATGTGTTCCAATTAAAATCCCAATGTCATTATTTATAGAAATAGAAAAATCAATCATGAAATTTATTTGGAAAAATAAGAGACCAAGAATAGCCAAAGCAATCCTAAGCAAGAAGAGTGAAGAAGGAGGCATCACAATACCAGAACTTAAACTATAGTACAAAGCTATAGTAACAAAAATAGCATGGTATTGGCACCAAAATAGGCATGTGGACCAATGGTACAGAACAGAAGACAGAGAAACAAACCCAAATAATCATATTAGACAAAGGCGCCAAAAACATACATTGGAGAAAAGATAGTCTCTTCAACAAATGGTGCTGGGAAAACTGGAAATCCATATGCAGCAAAATGAAAATAAATCCCTCTCTCTCACCATGTACAAAATTCAATGCAAAGTAGATCAAGGACCTAGGGATTAGACCAGAGACCCTGTGCCTAATAGAGGAAAAAGTAGGCCCAAATCTTCATCATGTTGACCTAGGATCTGATTTCCTTAACAAGATTCCTAGAGTACAAGAAATAAAATCAAGAACCAATAAATGGGGTGGATTCAAATTAAAAAGCTTCTTCACAGTAATAGGAATAATCAATGAAGTAAAGAGAAAGCCCACATTTTGGGAGCAAGTTTTTTGCCACACACACATCAGATACAGCACTAATCTCCAGGATATATAAAGAACTCAAAAAACTTAACACCAAAATAACAAACAACCCAGTCAATGTATGCGCTAAGGAGCTAAACAGACACTTCTCAGAAGAAGATATACAATCAATCAACAAATATAAGAAAAAATGTTCAACAGCTGTAGTAATTAGAGAAATGTAAATCAAAACTACTCTAAGATTTTATCTCACTCCAGTTAGAATGGCAGTTATCGAGAATATAAGCAACAATGACTTTTGGTGAGGACTTGGAGGAAAAAGTCACACTCATACATTGCTGGTGGGGCTGCAAATTGGTGCAACCATTCTGGAAAGCAATATGGAGATTCCTCAGAAAACTTGGAATGGAACCACCCAGCTATGTCACTCCTAGATCTATACCCAAAGGACTTGAAAACACCACACTCTAGTGACGCAGGCAGTTCGATGTCTATAGGAGCACAATTCACAATTGCTATACTGTGGAATCAACCTAGATGTCCTGCAATAGATGAATGGATAAAGAAAATGTGGTAGATATACATAATTGGATATTACTCTGCATTAAAAGAGAATAAAATTATGGCATTCGCAGGTAAATGGATGGTGTTAGTGAACATCACACTACAGGAAATAAGCCAGCCCCAAAAAATCAGGGCCCAATGTTTTCTCCGATAACTGGACGCTAATCCATAATTGGGTGGGGAATATGAGATGAATGGAGGAACTTTGGATGGGACAAAGCTGGGGAGAGGGCAAGGGGTAGAAAAGATGTTGGAATGAGATGGACATCGTTACCCTAGGTACATGTATGATTGCACAAATGGTGTGACTATTTCACGTACAATCAGAGAAGCAAAAAATTCTGCTCCATTTGTGTACAATGAATTGAAGAGCTTTCTACTGTCATGTATAATTGATTAGAATAAAAGAAAAAAATAATTTTTTAAAAAAGAATAAATAAATAAACAATCTTTCACATTTAGGCATATCATATTCAAACTAAAAAAAGTCAATGACAGCCAGGTGCCATGATATACACCTGTAATCCCAGCAACTTAGGAGGCTGAAGCAAGAACATCTCAAGTTTAATGCTGGCCTCAGCAATTTAGGTAGGCCCTAAGCAACTCAGTGAGACACTGTCTTAAAACAAAAGATAATTTTTTTAAAAAGGACTGTGGCTGGGTAGTTAAGCATACCTAGGTTCAATCCCTTGTACAAAAACAAAACAAAACAGAAAAAAAGAAATGATAGAGAAAATATTGAGAAAAGCTAGGGGAAATAAAATGCATTACCTAAAGAACAAGGACAAGCATTACAACAGACTACCTGAAAATCCGTTTAGGCAAGAAAAGAATAGTATGAATATATAAAGAGTTGAAAGAAAAAAGAAAACCCACTAGTCTAGAATTTTATTATTCAAAAGTGAAGAACTTTTAAAATTCTCATATAAAAATAACACAGTAATTATCATCAGCAGATTTGCCTTGCATGAAATATTTAAGTTCTTCAGGGAGAATTAAAATGACCTAGGTCAAAAAGTTGGATATACACAAAGAAAAGAATACTAACAAAAGAATAAATAAAAATAAAATATTTTTCTTATTTTTAAATATCCTAAGAGATACCTATTTTTAAAGGAAATCATGGTAGTAATGTATTGATGATTATAGCATTTGGACAAATGAAATAAATGACAACAGCGGCCAACAGCCCTATAGAAGGGGATCATTGGAGTGGGCAAACATTCTGATTTTCAGTGGGGAACTGGTTTACTCCTACACAATAGAGGCGAGACAGACTATGCTGAAAGCTAAGGTACTTCTTAGGGCATATCTTAATTTACCTAAATTTGCTAGTCCTAATCCATTAAAACCCATATCACTGTAATAAAAATCAAGGAGCCAAACTCTTTAATGATTAAAGACTACACCATTCTCCAGTAAAGATTACCATCTATGTGGCATGCTAGCAAATGATAAGGACATATTTAAGGTGTGATAGAAGAAGATAACTGTGATAAATCAACTTATCTCTCATGATCAGCTCAAGTAGGATCTAACAGATACATTTTGTAATAATTCAATCATTTTCCCATCCTATATTACATGAATTTTGGTGTTGACTCATTTTATATTTTAGATATTATAAGGGTGTTTTATCATTCTTCCATAATACAGTAGTTGATATGATGTCATGTACTCCTCTTTTAGGAAAATGAAGGCTTCCCACTGATGAAATATAAGTAGATATTTCAAATAAAAAAGTGGTCTATATGAGATTTCTTCTATTTGACTCCTTTAAAGATCCATTTTCCACTATTCTCTAACCTTTTCTCATTCATTGCTATCCCAAATCCCACACTCACTAGAAGATTTAGTTTTCTTTACCATGAGCTGATCTACATGGACCACACTAATGGATTCCTATTGGTTTGGGCCAGTGAAGGGACCTAGCTGTAGGGAAGGGAGGGGTATGAGACAAGGTATTTACTCTCCTGGTTGTTTTCCTGAAAAGGTACCTCAGACTGGCTACTTCCTTCAATCAAAGGTCCTCTTAAGGAAACCAATTATCCACAAAATTCTCTTTCCTTTTCCTTGTATATTTTTAATGCTGTAATCATGACATATGGACTGTTACTAGTCCTTTGCTCCTGCATATAGCTAAACCCTTCTTGAATTATCCTATTTCAAGTGTACCTTTCTGGTTCCTGTGGGGACTAGGCCTGATGACATATGTGTGTGTGTGTGAGTGTGAGTGTGTGTGTGTGTGTGTGTGTTTGTGCCATCACAGATTTTGATGGACTTAAGTACATTTATATGTATAAATGTAGTATATACATAGCATTATAGATTTTAGGTAAGTATATTTAAATAAATTTCTGTTGTAGAACATTTAGTCTTCCTACTCCTCCCCCCACTACATATAGCACTGAAAACATTATATACTTTGGCTGAATCCCAGTAGAAATTTGTCTTAATTTCCCTAGGATATATTTTTGGAAGTAAAATTGATGGCTCAAAGACAATGAATATTTTTAGGTGTCTTAATACAGATTTGCATTTTGCCCTCCAGCAAATATGTGACAACTTAGTGATTTATATCAGTTCTATAAGAGGCAACTTAATTCATTCAACTTTAGTTAAAGCTGGGTATTAATATTTTATAATTTGCAAATTTATGGATGAAACAATTTTATTGTTTGTTTAACTTGTTTGGTTTCTTTCATTATATCTTTAGTTGAACATTTTTATATTCATATTTGCATTTATATATTTTTAAAATAAGTTGTATTTTATATCCTTTCACTTTTTTGTATTTGAGACTCCATTTTTATTTTTATAGTAAAATACTTGCCCCTTGTCAATATTTATTTTTGATGAGAAAAAGAGCTAAAACAAGTAAATAAAGGGCACAATGAATTATTTTCACTTTTTGTTTTCTGAAGGACTAAATCTCAGATATTTTCTAGAGTTATTTTTAGGGCAAATTTTATTCTCTTCTTGAAAAGTACACAATGATTATCATTAACTTCAGCAGGAACTGCATGAATAAGTTAGTAACAGGAAAAAAAATCTTCAAGTGGATATCAAAACTTACAACACAGTGTTATTTAAAATACTAAGCTTTTAAATGTAGTACTTTTTCACAGGAAGTGCTATTACTTTCAATTTCTTTTCCCCAGGCTACATAACTCTTTGTTTTTATACAAAGGAAAAAATCTAAGCTACCAATAATAAAAAAGGAAAGGCGATTCCTTGGTAGAAACAAATTTGCAATCATGTATGATGGAAAGTGGTATAGCCAGAGTCACGAAGTAACAGCCTATTTACATATTATTTCCATAAAGTTTTCCCCCATAGGATATTCTGTGTTTTAAAAAATGGTTTTCCTACATAACTACATGGGAAATTCAAAGCAGAGATAACTCATTTTTCCCATTTTAAAGAGATAACACACACCAACACATTGTGGCTCAGTCTCCATTAGGACAGGGTATTATTTCTAGACTATTACAAACAATTGAAAATGAGTTTATGCTGCTCCTGGCAGTCAAATGACATTCAAGAATTATAGTTCCTTCCTGATATAGTACCTTCCCATTATCCTAATGACTCAACAACATCTCCAAATCAATCCCTATCTCACTGTCCTTTATCATAATTATTATTTCCTGATATCATAGCCAAAGGTCTCCTCCTGCTACCTGAACTATTATAATAGTTGCTTGAAATAACCTGAGTCTCACTTTTCTCCAATTCACCCTCCAGGATACTGTCAGACCAACTTCAAAGAAGGAATATCTGGCCCTCCTTGATCCCATGAATAGAGCCCTTCAAAAGTTCTTCAGTGTCTATACAATGATATCCAAGCTCCTTAGCATGGTGCATAGTACCCTTTATGACCAAGCATATATAACCTTTCTCAGATTTGTCTTTCCGTTCATTACCATTCTTCAGTTATATGGAAATTGAGCCACTGACCATATATTTTTTTCATCCTGTCTTCCAGATGAATAACTCTCACAAAATTCATTTTAAATGTCACTTTTTAAGCAAAGCCTTCCCTTCCTTCATTAGTTAAAAATAATCACATTCTCCATAACCTATTCTTAGTTCACTGGGTATATTTCAATCTCAGTCTGTTTGTTGCTTGACTGTATTTTATGGTTAGATCCTATGTTCTAGGTTCCTCTTTGCTGAACCAGTATCCTTGTATACAATAACTAACATTACACAAGGCACATGGCAAGCCCTAAATTCATCTTCAAATGAATGGATAAGTGGAGAAATGAATAAGTATTCATAGGAGAAACTGTATTTTATAAAAGACATTTATTAAGAGCCTAGATAAGTTTCAGCTTCTGTCTCCAGTTGCTTATATAAACTAATTAGGTAGAAATGGCATATGTATATAAAAATAAAAAAGCAAGTGCATGAGTCAGGGTCCCAAATGAAAACAGATGGTGCATTCCAATTAAGATAAGCTGAAGAGGTTTGATTTACAAAGGATCTGATAAAAGTCTGGGGAAGGTATAGGGAAATTACAAGGGATAGTGCATGAATCTATCTGTACAGTTAGGGAGGTTATAGCTGTCACTATTTCTATGCTTGAAGGAATGAAGAGATACAGAGAAGTTATTGGAACTTATCCTAATGTCAGACTAACCTTATAAACGGCATATCTGGCCCTCCTTGCTCCCATGAATAGAACCCTCCAAAAGCTCTTCACTGTCTTATAAAATGACATCCAAGTTCCTTATCATGGTGTATAGTACCCTTTATTACCTAGCCTTTATAAGTTTTCTCAGATTCGTCTTTCCCTTCATTACTATTCTTCAGTCAGAGAGAAAATTATGCCTTGGGTAAGGGACACAGTCAACCCCTGGTGACCTCAAAAAAAAAAAAAAAAAAAACAAGATTTCAAGGGAAGAAGTTCCCTCTTTATTATTCTCTGCCTTTCGATCTGTTCTCAAGGCTCTCCATTGGTCAGATCTGACTGAAAATCAGAGTGTACTGAAGCCCTGTGTTACATTCCACAAAGGTTAGGCTCCAGCAACACAGAGCAAGGTGGATGTTAAGGTTTGAATATGATTTGTCTCCTCTGAAAGTCGTGTTGAAATATTGTCCCCATTATGAGTTATAAAGGGCTGGAACTAGGTAAGATATTTAAGTTGGAATTAAGGCTCTGTTCTCATGGATGAATCCACTCATATGTTTAATGAATTTATAGATTAATGGGTTATCACAAGAGTAGACCTACTATAAAAATCATTTGTTCTAGGCCTCTTACACACTTCCTGCCTCTTGTCATGTGATACCCTTCACTGATTCGAGACTCTGCTAGCAAGACAGCCAACACCAGAGGTGGCCCTTTAACCTTGGTTCAGAACCATGAGCCAAAATATACCTATTTTCATGATACCTTACCTAGTCTGTGATTTGTCTTATTAACAACAGAAAATGGACTAAACGACTGGGAGGTGGCCACTGTGCAGACTAGACTGCTTGCTCAATTACCTCACTCCACCTCATCCACAACCACATCTGACAAACCCAAAATGGTTGAGATTCCACAAACACTGCCATATTTTACTTCTTTTAGCTGTTTAACTTTGTAAGGTACAGAAAAGGTAGAATCAAGTTGAAATAACAGAGCTTCCCCTTTCACAGCAAAGAATTAAGAACTACTGACAATGAAGTCTGTGAGCCTGTCCCTCTCATCTTCCTATCTGTCTGACAGGGAAGGAAAAGAGCTTGCATGTTGGTGAAGAAAGAAGCTGGGTGGGAGGAAAGTGAAACAGGAGTAAAACTCAAGGTGCTCCAAGATGTCCTGGAGGTTGTAAAATGCAGTTTAATCAAATTGCCATTTTTGTTCAAATGATTTTAATTATTAGAATGCACAATTTCTTATATACAAATGAAAACTTTGAAACTTGGAAAAAAGAAAACAGACTAAGACAGTGAAGTGGAGAGAATAGAAGATCCATAACCCAGCAAATGTCTTAGACTTCCTTGAATCATCAAAGAGTCTAGCAGACCAGTTCACACATAGTAGGAAACTTAAATATTTGTGAACAATTTGAAAATTAAAATGACTGAAAATAATTAGGTGGCAGTCATGGAGGTACATCACCAAAATCTCCCTTCTAGAAAGAACTTGCCACTTAGCTGTGAAAGGAGTAGTTAGCTGACAGTTTCTATTGTATGGTCTTCAGGATTCACAGCAACATTTGAATTAAATTTACCCTATTCCCAGGCATGTTCCAACAAATGACTGATCATAATGGGGATAACAGAATCTGGCCATTTCTGCCTAATGTAGCACTCTAATGAAAAATATTTTCTCAGGAGCTCTTTACTGGATTGGCCAAAATCTTGTCAGAACAGCTTCATAATACAAGGTTTTACTTCATAATACAAGGGTTTTCTTCATAATACAAGGTTTTTCTTCATAACACAAGGCTTTTCTTCACAATTATGCTTCATGCACTTTTTTTCTCATAGACTTTTCTCCCAATAAGTCATTTGTACTCCTAACTCTAACCATCTTCTTTTTAGAGGAATGAAACTGACATATATATATACACACACACACACACACACACACACAAGCTAAATGAGTAACCAAGAAAATAATCCACTTCTTTTTCTTTCATTCTTTCTTTCAGTATTGGAGATTGAACCTCGAACATAGAGGCACTTTAACAGTCCTTTTTATTTTTTTTTATTTTGAGAAAGGGTTTTGATAATTTGTTGAGGGTCTTGCTAAGTTGCTGAGGCACACCTTGAACTTTTGATGTTCCTACATCAGTCTCCCAAGTTACTGGGATTACATACATGCACCACCATACTCCAGGAATAGTTTCTTTAGGATAAAATATTGGAGTTTTAATGAGTAGAATTGTGAAAGGGGCCTTAAAAGATAAGAAGAAAAAACAATGAAAGTCAAAACCTCTGTTCTTCATCTAAATCCGAATGTTCACCATCCCCTTCTGTGTTACTAAGATGCAGTGAGGATCAAATGAGAAAGTACATAGTTTCTGAAACTTGAGTGAGTAGGTCAACAGAGGCTGCTGCCATGTATCACTTACTAGACATTTTCAACCCATTCTTCCCTAACTTTTCCTGGAAATACTATGAAAGTTTAGCACTCATTTTCCCAGCATCTTTTCCATTAGGAGTAGACATTTAAAATAAATTGTTTGTGGAACATTTCTTTCTCTTACCTGAAAAAAGGTTAGTTGTAAGTGTGACAGCCACATTGAGACCAGGATTCAACAGTCTAGCACATTTGGTATGACAAACTGAAAAGGCATTTTTAAAAAACTATATTTTATGAATAATTGTGCTCTATGTGTATAATATGAATTGTAATGCATTCCACTGTCATATATAACAAATTAAAATTATAAAAAATTAAAAAGAACTTTTTGAGATGTTGCCCAACCATGTCTTGCCTAAGTCTGCATTCTCTCTTGCCAGATTTCTGGTTATATGGAAATACATACCACTGTCATCTACTGTGATTTGTGCAGGCCATCATATCCTGTTAGATACATTTAAAACAGATGCTCAATTATTCCCTGGAACTTACTTTTTATGGGCTTCATATCCCCATGAGAAGAAATTTAAATTAGGTTCTCAATTAGAATACATACAACTTGTCTGATACTATGAAGGACTCCCAAAGTAAACCGAAATGGAAGAAAACGTGGTGGAATCTCTGTGAGCAAGTATATATAAATGTTTCACCAGGGCAAGGCATGAGAGAAGCAGACTTCATTGTAGGGACTAGTTATGAGTTGTAGCAGATTTTTAGGTACAAAGTGAGGTTGTACATAACTATCCCTTAGCACTTTGCATTCCAAGAAGCAGACAGCTGTGATATAAAAGACAAATCAGTGTTCCTAAGGAAACTATCTCTGCTGAGAAAACCCTCTGACAGAGGATATGATGGGAAAAAGGAAAGGATTTTCATACTGGATGGAGAAAGCAAGATGATTTTCATTTTTAGAAGATTAATTAGGGCTTCTAAACCAACTCTGACATACAATATGACTGGACATCATCACTCCAGTCCTTATAAGAAAAAGATGGACAAAATGAAAAACAATGACTTTTCTTAGATGGATAAAGTGTTGCCATAAAATTGGGAGACACAGGCAAATCCAAAGACAGCCAAAAATCTTCTGTTTGAAGTACAACTTGCTGAAACCATAAACTGCTAGGAACACTTAAATTGTAATTTTGAGGAGTTACTGAAAGCTGAATATAGACTATGGTAACAAAATATTCCGTGGGGCTAGAGTCTTATGTGACCCACATAATTTCATAAACTTTACTTCTAAGATTGTATACCAAGGGATCTAAGAAAGATCTCCCTTATAAGTCTGGCAGGATGCCGCAGTCTGGCTGGGCACAATTCAGGAGCCACTTGTCAAAAGAAACGAACTTTATTTTTAGAACACACACACCACACCACACAGCTCCTCAGGAAAAACCCTCAGAGCCCAACTGCCACCACCGGCTTCCCACAAGCCTCTCAACCTCCCCCCCTCCTCCTGCTCTTGAGGCCGATTGGCTGGGTCACGTGGGCGGAGCCAAAAAAAGTCCCCCAGTGAGCAGCTCCATGGTCTGAAAGGGTGGGGAAACAGCCCAATGAGCATCACCACAGAGGAGCCAATCAGTTGGCAGCTAGAAGTTGCTGGGGCAGCTGTGAGCCAATCATCAGCTGGCAGCTGGAAGTTTGCTGGCAGCTGGAAGTTTGCTGGGCCCCTTCGGCTGTGGCTCTCAACAGCAGGAATTAAGAGAGGAGTAATCATTATAAAATATTTCCAACATTTTCTCTACTCTATGTGGAGAAAGATTTTACCTGAGCTGTGTCACTTAACTTTAAGAGAAAGTCACTCCTCTGATTCTAGCCCTCTTCAGCCTTCAGGTATCACTTAAGGCACTGGGGAGCTACAAAAGAAGAAATGCTTGGGAAGGTCACAAGTCAGAGCAAAAATCCCAATAAAAGACTAATATTTAAATTGTATATATCTTTCCACCACACCAACAGTTTTTTAAAAAAGAGTGGATAACAGCTAAAAGAACTGAAAGACAGACTTTTTCTAAGAAATAATTAGGAAAGCCCAAAGTTAAGAGGGGAGAGAAAAATAACAATAGGGGTTTTTGAAACCTGGAGGGGTCATTCCTAGAGCTACAGCAAATAGTAAACAAAGCCCAAATCCTGGTTAGGGTAACAAACATCCTCAATTTCTATTAAGAAATGCAACATATATTAAAAAGTCACAAAAAATCTCAAAAAGCAGGAAAAAATAAACAATCTACGGGCTGGGATTGTCACTCAGTGGTAGATTGCTTGTCTAGCATGTTCAAGGCCCTGGGTTTGATCCTCAGCACCACATAAAAATAAATAAATAAAATAAAGGCATTGTGTCCAACTACAACTAAAAAACTAAATATTTTTTAAAAAATCTAAAGAGACACAAGTAAGTATCAAAACAGACTTAGATATGACAGGTGTTGGAATTATCAGATGAGGAATTTACAAAACAATGATTAATTTTAAAAAGTCTCTAATGAAAAAGTTAACAACATGCAAGAACAGATGAGTAATGGAAGCAAAGAGATGGAAACTCAAAGAAAAAAATCAAATAAAAATGCTTAGACAGGCATGGAGGCACACACCTATAAACTCAGCTACTCAGGAGGCTGAAGGATGAGGATTGAATGTTTAAAGCTAGCCTTGGCAACTTACTGAGACCCTATCTCAAAATTAAAAAAAAAAAAAAGGGCTAAGGATGTAGTTCAGTGGTAGAATACCCTTGATTCCAATATCAAGCATAATAATCATCATCACAAAAGGCTGGAAATCAAAAACAGTATAAAAGAGATGGAGTCCTGATGAATACAAACATCTCAAAATGCAAAGGGTGAAAAAGAATGGGGAAAAGTAAAACATCTGGAAAACATGAAAATATTAAAGGTTGCACTATATGAATAACTGTAACACCAGCAGTAGGGAGAAAAGGACAGATAAACTATTTGAAGTAATAATGACTGAGAACTTCCAAATTTAATGACAGATATCAAACTTCAGATCTAGGAAACTCAGCACCAAACAGAATAAATACAATAAAAACCTGTACGTAAGCATATCATATTCAAACCACACAAAATCCATGACAAAGAATATTTTGGAAAAAAAATAAAGCAAAAAAATTCCTACAGAGGAATAAGGATATAAATTATAATGGACATCTTGTCAGCAACCACATAAAACAGAAGACAGTGAAGTGAAATATTTAAACTCTTCAAAGAATATAAACCCCATGTATTTTTATTTCTTTTAGAAATACAGAAACAAATAACAAAAATATTTTCTAATATTTTTGATTTTCATAATAAAGCTTCTCTGATCTAAAAAAAATATAAACCATCAACCTAGGATTATATTTCCAGCAAAATTTTGCTTTTAAAATGACTGAGAAACAAAGTCTTTCACAAATAACAAAATCTGAGGGAATTTATCATGTAGACCTGTCCCACAAAAAAGGTGAAAATACTGTCTTCAGGCAGAAGTAAAAGTATATAAATTATAATCTTGGATTAACATAAAGAAAGGAAGAACTTTAAAAAGAAACAAAGGTAAAATAAAAGCAATTATTTACTGTTTAATTGACTTAAAACATAACTGTATGCCTAAAGTAATTATAACAGCAATGTATTTGGTGATTGTAAAATGTAGATAAGTAAAATGAAAGATAGCATTGTTATACCGGAAGATAAGACAGGAATCAGGGGTATCTGTTATAAGGTACCTGCACTATATGTGAGGCAATATAGTATCATACAAAGGTACACTCAGAATCGTTTAAAATGTATATTGCCAACTGCAGGTAATCATTAAATATTTTAAAGTATGATTGATATTTTAAGAGGAAATACAAGTATATAAACTGCTTTATAAATCGGGGGGGCGGGGAGAGAAACTTCAAGCAATGACACCAGAACAATTACAAATATGATTGACATTAAAAAATATATGAGAAACTACATTAAATGGTATGGTCTATACACACCAATTAAAAGATATATTTTCAGAATGGATGCAGAAAACTACTTATTGTCTATAAGAAACCCACTTTAACTATTAAAACAAATAGTTTAAAAACAAAGAAGAAGAAAATGTACTATGTTAATGCTAATGACAAGAAAGCAGGAGTAGCAATAATAACTTTAGGCAAAGCAGACTTCAGAGCAAGGAAACTTACCAGGGGTAAGCAGAGGCAATACACAGTAAAAAAAAAAAATATTGATTCCTTAATGAAGATATAACAATCCTAAACATGTATGAACCCATCAACAGAGTGCCAAAATACATGAAGCCAAAACTGACTAATGAAAGAAGTCAATAAATCCAGTATTATAGTTGGAGACTTCAATGGCCTTGTCAGTAAGTGATAGTTCAAGGAGGCAGAAAATCAATTAGAATACAGTTGACTCTAATACTACTACTATCTATCAATCTGATCTAATTGACATTAATAGAATATACTATCCAACACCAGAATAATATACATTCTTCTCAAGTTTGCTTGGAACATTTACCAAGATAGATCACATTCTAGACTAAGCTCTATCTTAACAAATTTACAAAAAGAGAAATCATACAGAGTATGTTTGTGACCATGGGGGAATTTAAAATAGGAATCAATAACAGAAATACATCTAGAAAGTCCAAACATATTTGAGGATTAGATAATGCACTTGTAATAAGAGATGGGTCAAAGAAGAAGTCTTGCCAAGTGTGATGGCGAATACCTGTAATCCCAGCTACTCAGCAGGCTATGTCAGGGGTATCCTAAGTTCGAAGCCAGCCTGGGTGACTTAGTTAGACCTTGTTCCAAAATGTAAAAATAAAAAATTAAAAGGGCCAGGAATGTAGCTGTAGTTCAATGGTAGGGCAAATGTATAGCATATGTTGGGCCCTTAGTTCAATCCCTAGTTCCAAAAATGTCTCAAAAAATTACAAAGAATTGAAATTTTTAAAAGTCTTAAGATTATAATACAAAACATTTAGAATTAAAACAAAACATGCATCCAATTATGTAAGCTCTAGTGAAAGCAAAAGTCAGGGGAAAATTCATAGGATAAATGTATATATTAGAAAAGAGGAAAGATCTAAAATCAATATGCTAAGCTTAAACCCTAAAAACCAAGAAAAAGAACAATTTACTTCTACAGTAATAATGATAATAAAATTATAGTAAAAAATCTGTGAAATTTTACTATAGTAAAAAATACTGTCATTGCTGCTGCCTCTTATGCCGCTGCTACCACCCTGAGGTTGCCTGGAAGTCTTCTTTCCAGGTTCTCCTGCCCTTGCAGCTGCAACTACCTGCTGCTGCCACAGAAAACACCGCTGGCCCAGATGCAACTGATGCCTACACCACTGCTGACCCATGGAGATTGCTGGTGATGCTGCCCCCACAGCTGCAGTTGCAACCACCACTGCAGCCCCCGCTGTTGCTGACACCCTGCCTGCTGCCAATAACCACCGCCAATACTGCTGCTACCACCACCTAGAGGATTGTTGCAGGGGAGACTCCAGGTTTGGTTGCATGTGACTACATCCATTTTGGGACACCAGCCAGGGCCTGGGGCACTGATGCCAGCAGGGTTACCACCACAAGATCCTGTGTCTGGGGACTCTGGCTGGGACATGCAGGTCCAGTGTGGGGGTGCCTGTGGGTTTGGAGGCACCTGGTGTCCTCCTTCTGGGAGTGCTGGTGGCCCTTGTCTTGCTGCTGCATTTCAGGGTTGCTCCTTTGCATGAGTGTATCCCTGGTGGTCTCTCTGCAAGTAGGAGCAGCATTGAGATCTTGGGACTGCAGCATGACTGAGCCTGAGGTATCTGAAGCCCATATTGGTGGGATAGTGACTGGATTTGCAAAGGCTGATCACCAGAGATCCCAAGAGATGTCAGAGACAGAGAAAATGACATCAGAGACATCAACACTGACAGAGACAATTTGATTTTCCAGCGAGATTTATTTTATTTTTTGATTCACTAATATCTCTGCCATACTTGGAACAGGCTGTTTTTTATGCATCAGTGTGTCGAGGACAATAATATATGAATGGTGTTTTGCATTTTGCATTTTTGTTGTATTCATGTCTTTAATTTATTCTCTTTGTATACTTCCTCTCTCTTGTCTAACAATTTTCTTTCCAACTTTTCTCCAGCCAACAGCCAAACTCTGTTGGACCCTCTTCTACTCTACCTGTGAATCTTTGCTTCTAGCTTCTCTCTCCTTTCCTTACAAACATCACATACTACACTACCTCTGTTCTGTTGTCCACTATTTGAAATTGTAAACCATTTTAACAAATATTCTGTGTATACTATAGATAGTTATTGAATCCACCATTTTGTTTTATTGTGAGAAAGCAGTAGTCATCATAGTGGGAGCTATTAGCTTTAAGGCTATATATTGTATACACTGGCTGTTGTTATATTGGTCTCACCATTAATGGAAAGGCACTGGAAACCTTCAGGGACACTATAGATCTACAGGGTAAAATTTGTGCTGCCTTAGGTCCATACTTCTAGATGGGAAAACACATGAACAACATGAAAAAACAAGGGAACAATGTAGCCCAAACAAACGAAGATGCCTCAACAACAGAAGCCACTGACAACACAATAGAAGAAATGCCCAAGAAGGAGTTAAGAATGTACATATTTCAATTGACCTGTGAAGTAAAGGATAGTATAAGGAGTAAAATCAAAGAAAAAATAGAGGAAATAAAAGGTAACTTCAATAAAGAGTTAGACATTATAGAAAAAAGTGGAAATCCTCAAAATGAAGAAATCAATAAACCAAATAATGAATTCAATAGAAAGCATCACCAACAGACTAGACCACTTGGAAGACAGAAACTCAGTCAATGAAGACAAAACATTTAATCTTTAAAGGAGAGTTGACCATGTAGAGAAAATGGTAAGAAACCATAAACAGAACATCCAAGAATTATGGGATAACATGAAAATACCAAATTTAAGAGTTATTGGAAAAGATGAAGGAATAGAGATACAAACCAAAGGAATGCACAATCTTTTAAATGATATAATAGCAGAAAATTTCCCAAAACTAAAGAATAGAATGAAAAATCAAATACAAGAGGCTTACAGGACCCCAAATGTATAAAATTACAGCAGACCCACACCAAGACACATTATAATGAGAATGACTAACACAGAGAATAAAGATAAAATCTTAAAGGCTGTGAGAGAAAAAAATCAAATTACATATAGGGGAAAACCAATATGGATCTCAACTGATTTCTCAACCCAGACCCTCAAAGCTACGAGGCCCTGAAATAATATATTTCCAGCTCTGAAAGAAAATAGATGCTAGGCCCAGCGGCCTGCCAGCGTGGTAGACATGTCACCCCAATTGGAGGAGGGGCAGAGCAGAGCCACCTCCTGCGCCTGCAAGGTAGGCAGACCTGCGACCGACCGGCAGAACAGGCCCAGCGGCCCTGCGGCGTGGTAGACACATCATCCCAATTGGAGGAAGGGCCCAGCTGCAGGGTAGGCAGACCACTCGTCCCAGAGAAGGGGCCCAGCGGCCCGCCGGCCTAGTTGAAAGATCACCACAATTGGAGGAGGGGCACAGCCGCCACCCACGCATGCAAGGTAGGCAGACCACGCGACCTGGAGAAGGGGCCCAGCGGCCCGCCGGCGTGATAGACAGATCACCCCAATTGGAGGAGGAGCACAGCC
>NW_026000249.1:30540439-30547382 GCF_001458135.2 Marmota marmota marmota
GGGGATAGTAGAGGATAGGAAAGGCAGCAGAATACAACAGACACTAGTATGGCAATATGTAAATCAGTGGGTGTGTAACCGATGTGATTCTGCAATCTGTATACGGGGTGAAAATGGGAGTTCATAACCCACTTGAATCAAAGTGTGAAATATGATATATCAAGAGCTTTGTAATGTTTTGAACAACCAACAATAATAATTAAAAAAATAAATAAATTTTTTTAAAAATTTAAAAAAATAAAATAAAATTTAAAAAAAAAAACAATTTAAAGGATATAAACAGACTTAATGTCTTTTAAGATTGTTGTTGTACACATCTGTAATCACAGCAACTGGAAGGGATTTTGAGGAAGGAGGATTGCAAATTCAAAGGCAGCCTCAGCAATTTAATGAGACCTTGTATCAAAATAAAAAATAAAAAGGGGAAAATAAAAGAAAATAGATGCCAACCAAGAATTTTATATGCAGCAAAATTATGTTTTAGATTTGAAGATGAAATTAAAACACCCTATGATAAACAAAAATTAAAAGAATTCACAACTAGAAAACCTACACTACAGAACATGCTCAACAGAATATTCCATGAGGATGAAATGAAAAAAAAAAAACAGTGAAAACCAGCAAATGGATGATCTACACTAAAGGAATATTCAACCAAAGGAGAAACTAAGTCAAATTAAAAACTAGAAATAAATCAAAATGATAAGGAATAGAAATCATATCTCAATAATAACCTTGAATGTTAAACTCATTAATCAAAAGACATAGATTGGCAGAATAGATTAAAAATCAAGACCCAACAATAGGCTGTCTACAAGAGACTCATCTCATAAGCAAAGACTTACACAGGCTGAAGATGAAAGGATGGGGAAAACTTATCACTCATGGATTGTGTAAACAAGCAGGGGTTTCCATTCTCATCTCAGATAAAGTAGACTATAAACTAAAGTTAATCAGAAGAGACAAAGAAGGTCATTTCATACTTCTTAAGGGAAGTATATATAAGCAGGACATAACAATTACAAATATTTATGCGCCAAACAATGAAGCATCTACATACATCAAACAAACTTGTATCAATTTCAAGAATCCAATAGACCACAACATAATAATACTGGGTGACTATAACACACCTATCTCACTACAGATCTTTCAAGCACAAACTAAATAAGGAAACTATAGAACTAACTGAAACAATCAATAATCTAGACTTAACAGACATATATAGAATATTTCATCCATCAACAAGTGAATATACTTTCCTCTCAGCAGCCCATAGCTCCTTCTCTAAAATATACAATATCTTATGCCACAAAGCAACTCTCAGTAAATACAAAAATAATCAGAGAGATAATACTCTGCATTCTATCAGACCACAATGTAATGAAATTAGAAATCAACAATAAAATAAAAAATACAAGCTACTGTAATAAATGGAGACGAAATAATACACTATTGAATGATGAATGGATAGTAGAAGAAATCAAGGATGAAATAAAAAATTCTTATATGTAAATGAGAACACTAATACAACATATCAAATTCTCTGTGACACTATGAAGGCAGTACTAAGAGAAAAGTCTATATTGCATTGAGCCCACTCATTAAAAGAATTAAAAAGTCAACAAATACATGACCTAACATTACATCTCAAAGCCCTAGAAAAAGAGGAACAAAACTACACTAAAAGCAGTAGAAGAAAAGAAATAATTAAAATCAGAGCTGAAATCAACAAAATCAAAACAAAAGAAATTGACAAAATCGACAAAACAAAAAGTTGGTTCTTTGAAAAAATAAATAAAATAGATAAACTCCTGGCCATGCTAATGAGGAAAAAAAAAGAAAAACTCAAATTAGTGAAATATAAGATGAAGAAGGAAATATCACAATGGACATGTCTGAAATACAGAAGATAATTTTCTAATTATCTACTACTTTGAAAATTTAAATTCCAACAAAATAGAAAATATTGAAGACATAGACAAATTTCTAAAGATATATGACCTACACAAACTGAATGAGCAGGTCATACATGATTTAAACAGATCAATTTCCAGTAATGAAATACAACATTCCATCAAATGTCTACCAACCAAGAAAAGCCCAGGATCAGATGGATTCTCAACTGAATTCTACAAGATTTTCAAAGAAGAATTAATACCAATACTACTCAAAGTATTCCATGAAATAGAAAAGGGGGAAACCATTCTAAACGCTTTCTATGAGGTTAATAATCACCCTGACACCAAAACTAGACACATCAAGGAAAGAAAACTTCAGACCAATATCCCTAATAAACATAGATGCAAAAATTCTCAATAAAATTCTGGCAAATCACATACAAAAACATAATAAAAATATAGTGCACCGCAATCAAGAGGGGTTCATCCCAGAGATGCAGGGCTGGTTGAACATATGGAAATCAATAAACATAATTCATCATATTAATATACTTAAAGACAAGAATCATGTGATCATCTCAATATATGTGGAAAAAGTATTTGACAAAATACAGCACACCTTCATGTTCAAAACACTAGCAAAACTAGGGATAGAAGGAACTTATCTCAACATTGTAAAAGCTATATATGCTAAACCCAAGGCCAGCATCATTCTAAATGAAGAAAAATTGAAACCATTCCCTGTAAAAACTGCAAAAGACAAGGATGTCCTCTTTCACCACTTCAACATCATCCTTGAAACTCTAGCCAGAGCAATTAGACAAAAGAAAGAAATTAAAGGGATACAAATAGGTAAAGAAGAACTCAAACTATCACTATTTGCTGATGACATAAAGATCAAAAAACTTCCACAACTAATAAATGAATTCAGCAAAGTAGCAGGATATAAAATCAATACCCATAAATCAAATGCATTCCCATATGTCAGTGAACTATCCATTGAAAGAGAAATTAGGAAAACTACCCCATTCACAACAGCCTCAAAAAAAAAAACTTGGAAATCAATATAACAAAAGAAGTGAAAGACCCCTACAAGGAAAACTACAGAACACTAAAGAAAGAAATTGAAGAAAACCTCAGAAGATGGAAAGATCTCCCATGAACCTGGATAGGCAGAATTAATATTGTCAAAATGACCATACTACCAAAAGCATTCATTATATAGATTTAATGCAATTCCTATTAAAATTCCAATGACATTATTCATAGAAATGGAAAAAAGCAATCATAAAATTTATTTGGAAAAATAAGAGACCCAGAATCGCTAAAGTAATCTTTAGCAAGAAAAGTGAAGCAGGAGACATCACAATACCAGACCTTAAACTATACTACAGAGCTATAGTAACAAAAACAGCATGGTATTAGCACCAAAATAGACTTGTAGACCAATGGTACAGAATAGAGGACATAGAGACAAACCCACATAAATATGGTTATGTCATACTAGACAAAGGTGCCAAAAACACTCACTGGAGAAAAAGATAGTCTATTCAACAAATGGTGCTGGCAAAACTGGAAACCCATATGAAGTAAAATGAAATTAAACCTCTCTCTTTCACCCTGCACAAAAATAAACTCAAAGTGGATCAAAGACTTAAGCACTAGAACACAGACCCTGCACCTAACAGAAGAAAAAGTAGGCCCAAATTTTCATCATGTTGACCTAGGATCTGACTTCCTTAACAAGATTCCTAAAGCATAAGAAGTAAAATCAAGGATCAATAAATGGAATGCATTCAAATTAAAAAGCTTCTCCTCATCAAAGGAAACAATCAAAAATGTGAGGAGAGGGCCTACAGATTGGGAGAAAGTCTTTACCATATGCACCTCCATAAAGCATTAATCTCTAGGATATATGAAGAACCAAAAAACTTAACATCAAAAAAACAAATAACCCAATTAATAAATTGGCTAAGGAACTGAATAGACACTTCACAGAAGAAGAAATACAACTGATCAACAAATATATGAAAAAAAGTGTTCAACATCTCTAGCAATTAGAGAAATGCAAATCAAAACTACACTGAGATTTTATTTCACTCCTGTCAGAATGGCAATCATCAAGAATATACGCAACAATAAATGTTGGCAAGGATGTGGAGGAAAAGGTACACTCATACATTGCTGGTGGGACTGAAAATTGGTACAACCACTATGGAAAGCAGTATGGAGATACCTCAGAAAACTTGGAATGGAACCACCATTTGACCCAACTATCCCACTCCTTGGTTTATACCTAAGAACTTAAAATCATCATTCTACAATATGTCAATGTTTATAGCAGCTCAGCTAAAATATGGAACCAACCATAGTGTCATTCAATAGATGAATGAATAAAGAAAATGTGATATATGTATTTTTTTCCAAAGGAATATTACTCAGCTTTAAAAAAGAATGAAATTATGGCATTGGTCAGTAAATGGATGGAGTTGGAGAATATCGTGCTAAGTGAAATAAGCCAATCCCAAAAAACCAAAGGCTGAATATTTTCTCTAATTTGCAGTTGCTAATTCACAATAAGGCAGGAGGCACTTGAGAAGAATAGTGTTACCTTAGATTAGGTAGAGGGAAGTGAAGGGAGAGGATGGGAGGTGATGTGGGGATAGGAAAGATAGTAGAAGGAAACTGACATTATTACTTTATGTATACGTGTGACTACATGACCAACATGATTCTACAACATATACACTCAGAAAAATGAAAAATTATATCCCATTTATGTATGATATATCAAAGTGCATAAATACATTTTACTGCCATGTATAACTAGTTAAAAAATAAAAAAGTAAAAAAATCTGTGAAATTTAAAATAAAAAAATAGAGAAAAAACAGTGAAACCAAAAGCTGATTCTTAGAAAAAAATCAAGACCAAAAAAAAAAAAAAAAAAAAGAGTGGATAAACCCCTTGTGAAGTTACCCAAGAAAGAGAGACAGGCAGAGAAAGAGGATCCAATTTCCAATTTACCAATAGCAGATATGAACTGGGTTCACAACTGCTGATCACATGGACATTAAAGGATAATAAAGAAATACCAAGAACAATTCCCTGTCTATTAATTTTATAGCTAGGTGAAATACAACAATTTCTTGAAAGATATAAATTAACAAAATTCACAAAAGGAGAAGAGAAAAAACCCTGTATGCATTACATAAATTTGAATTAAGAATAAATGTCTAAATAAGAAAGCAAAAGACCCAGATGATTTCACTGATGAAATGTACCAAACTTTAAGAAATGTTACCAATTTTTCACAATATCTTCCTAAAAATGGAAACAGAACAATTCATTTTTTTCCAGAAATATATTGCTTCTTTATTCAATCCTGATATGCCTCCTCCCAAACTCCTAGAATCTACTGATGTTTTTACTTTTTCTAGTTTTGTCCTTTCTAGAGTATCCAAAACTATAATGGTGAAAACAGTGACATTATTTGTCAAAACCCACAGAATTATATAGTGTAAAAAGTAAACTTAAATGTATTCAAATGTATTAGAAGATCATTTAGGAGATCCAATAATGGAAAACAGAATTCTACAAAAGAACCTAAATGTATTATAATTGCTTGAAAATAAAATCCTCATTGAAGTGGGTACCTGAAGAGATGCTAACCTAATTTACCTTGGAACTAAGTGCAGTTCATAAGACAAAAAGCAAAAAAGGGCTATATTTAAACACTGATGTTCTGAAAATATTGTTTCTCATGGCAGCATGGTTTAACAATTCTGAAAACAACTTACACATACACTGGGACTTAAATGGATGGTGGAGAGTGGAAGTCAGGTCTCACTGTTGGAGGAGGAGGTTACAGGTCAGCAAGGAAAGGAAGCTAACATGATCCTTGTGGTGATGACTTACAGTTGGAGACGAGACCCATGTATAAAGGTGCAGTCTATAGCTTGGCATCATTAGGAGGTGGTGGAAACTTTAAGAGTTGGTGCCTAGTGGGAGGCCATTGGTATTATGCCTTTTAAGGAAATTCTAGTCCCTCTTTCTTATTCCCAGCCATGAGGTAAACAGGTTGCTCCACCCTGCCTCCCACCATGTGCACCACAGACCCAAGCAACAGGGCCAGCTGGTCATGGAATGAAGCCTCCCAAACTGTAAGCCAAAATAAACTGTTCTTCTCTTTAAGTTGATTATCTTCGATATTTTGTTACAGTAATAGAAAGTTAAAACAGAATCCAACTTTAACTAAATATATAGAGAAATGTTTACATGTAGAAATATTTATGGTAATGTAATATTTAATACTATATCAATATCAAATGTTAATAACAGGGGAAACAATCTAGAGCTTATAGAAACTCTCTTTACTATCTTCACAATAATTCTATAAACTTAAAACTGCTCTAAGATAAAATATTTATTTAAAATATAGTTATTATAGCTGGGTGTGGTGACATATTCCTGTCACTTGGGAGGCTGAGGCAGGAGGATCCCACGTTCAAAGCCAGTCTGAGCAACTTAGTGAGGAACTAAGCAATTTAGTGAGAATATGTTTCAAAATAAAAACTGAAAAGGGCTGATAATGTGGCTCAATGGTTAAGTGTCCCTGTATAAATCTTCTGTATAAAAAACAAAAACAGTAATTGCAACTTAGAAAATAAGTTCACATGTCATGGACAAAGCAGTTCATGGATCAGAGAAAATTCATAATTTTTCTCATCTTTCCTTAAACATAGAAACACTACCAACCATGTTGTAAAGTTAGATATCCATCCCAGAGAGTATCACAGAATAGTGAAAAACACCCTGTACTATAAGTTAGTAAACAAGAATGTAGTTCCTAACTCAGTGGATTGCTACTCTGAATAACCTTGAGAAAGCACTCCTCTTTAAAACAAATATATTGGAGCTAACTAGTTTTAAAGCCTAACCAGCTCAGATATTCCATCACTTTTTTTTTGGTACCAATGATTGAACCCAGAGGCACTTAACCTCTGAGCCACAGCCCTAGCCTTTTTTTTTCTTTCTTTTTTTT
>NW_026000249.1:30549099-30563129 GCF_001458135.2 Marmota marmota marmota
ATTATATAATTAATAATAATTATAATAATATTTATAATATTATAATATTTACAATAATTATAATAATAAATATATAATTATAATAATAATTATTATTATTGTTGTTGTTATTATTATATTATTATTTTTACTACTACTTAACCTAAAGGTGCTTAACCACCAAGCCACATCCCAGTCCTTTTTTTTTTTTTTTTTTTTTTTTTCAATTTTGAGACAGGGCCTCACTAGGTTACTGGAGCTGGCTTTGAATTTGCAATCCTCCAGCCCCAGCCTCCCAAGTCACTGGGATTACAGGCATGCACGATTGCACATGATTCCATCACTTTTATTCTCTAATCTAGAAGAAAGATTGGGCTTCTCACATGTTCCTAAGGTTGATACTCCCCTCTTGGGCATGCTGTGTATTTGTGAATAGAATATTGGAATCCATGACATAAAGCCACTTAGAGTCAAGGACTTCTATGTAATGCAGGACAGGCTCTGAACTTCCCATAGGGGTTAAAGGTTAGAGGAAAGTTTTATCATATATAAGTGTTTACTGTTGGTTCCCTGTCCAGAACTCCTTCACCAGGCTATTGTGTGCATTCTCCGAATTGTTTTAGGTCAACAGAAGCTGCCTTGTGCAGAGGGGCTACGATGTTATAAAGACCCCTTTCCTGGGAGTTGGTCCATTACTAATGACTCACTGATACAGGGGTATTAAAGCCCAGTCCCCTTGTCTCTAGGTGGGATAAATCTGTCAAATTCATATTGTGTCACAGTTCCCTGTGTTATCAGGCTGAGCTTAGATTACAATTTAATGCACATCCTAGCCTGGCTTCTTTTCCTGCCCTTTTTTGATTTCCTTATTCTATATTAGAGTTTTCAACTGAGAACACTCCTTCACTAAACCACATCCAAAAGCCTCAGGCTCTTCTTCTTGGGAATGTGACCTTAGAGAGTGTGGGAAAAGTTGTTGTAACATTCTTTTAATGTCCCAGAGAAATCAGGTGGGACTACTTCCATGCAAAATTCTATAAAGCAGGAATCTGAATGTGTAGCTAGGAGTAAGTGATGCCCAGCATACTTTAGGCCTTATAAGTCACATAGTTTCTGCTGCAGATTATTTTTACTCTTTTAGAAAATCCTTTAAAATTATAAACACCATTCTTCACTCTTAGCTCATATAAAAACTAACAGTAGGCAGGATTTGGCCCATGGGCTATAGTATGCTTAATTTCCATTCTAAAGCCAGAGGTAAGTAAACTTGACAGGGCCACCTCAGTGCAGAGGTAAGGTTTAGAAGGTCTCAGTCATACTTGGGTCTTCCATGGGGAGAATTAAGGAAGAAGCCCATCTGACAGAAAGCAGCAAGAATTAACTAATGAATATTAAAGGCTCTAAAAACATAGTGACTCCACAAAACTAAGTATTCAAGGATTTATCATTAAACATTCATCTCTTCTATTTTTAAATATTTATTTTCTAATTGTAGTTGGACACAATACCTTCATTTTATTTATTTATTTTTATGTGGTGCTGAGGATTGAACCCAGGGCCTCGCACATGCTAGGTGAGTGCTCTACCACTGAGCCACAGCCCCAGCCCTCATCTCTTCTATTTAATCAGTTGTTTTCTGCTATAGTTATTATGAGAATTTTTTAACAAAATAATTTAGAAAAACTAACGATCTCTCAAGAGGCAAAATAGTTCCCAGTGAGCCTTTGTACATTATCAAGAAAAAAGCAGAGACACACAAGACATAGAAACTGAGAGAGACATATAAGGAGATGAGAGAGAAAATTGAAAAGAAATAGGCAAACAGAAGAAAATTAAAAACAAACATGGACAGAGAAGGGGAGAGACAAGGATAGAGAGTAAAATAAAAAAGAAAGAAAATTAGGTATAAAGAGAAATAGGAAGAGGTAGAGAGGGAGAGACAGTGACAGAGGATCAGATCAATGGAAAGCTCTCAAGTAATATTTCTGCAGCAGTCCAAAGCCAGATCTCAAAAATGGAGGCTTAATTAATTATTCAACACTTATCTCATTTTAGCCTCTATATTCACAACCCAGTACCTAAGGTAAGAATCAGGTTAGTGTGTGTTGATTTAAAGAGGATAAACACTCCATACTTTAGAATTCTGGAACATATTTTCAGGATTATTATTTATAGAGGACATTGATTATGTAGTGATATGCCCAATGATGTCTGAAAACAGATTCTGACTAAGATATAAAGGAGCAGCAAAGGACATATTGTGGGGGGCACATATAAGGTGAGTAACACAATATAAAAATATTGAACCCAGTAAAAATGCCTAAGTTCAAATCTATATTCTACCACTGACTGACCATGAGAAAATTACTTAATGCATATAAGATTCAAAATTTTCATCTGGAAAATTTCTTTCTCACACATATAAATGTGTATGCAGCTGTGCACATGTGCACATGTGCACACACACACACAAACACAGGGTTAAATAAAAGCATGAGTTTGGTGACAAAAAGGTAAAGGGTAAGATGAGATAAGTGGCCTCTCTAATCCTTATCCATCTATAATAATAATAAGCCTCAGCAATATCCCAGAAAAGGAAAATATTGAGATTTTTGGAAATACCATTTGGAAAAATAATCATGACATCGACTCTATAAATTGTGATACATAAATCTCCCTTCTCCCCCAGTTTGTTTTGTTTGCCTGTTTACTTTTATATTTCCTCTAAGGAACTGAGGAATTTGGTAAAAAATTCTATAAACTCATAGGAAATGTAGGAAATAAAGTTGTCAACTCCAGCCTTCTAACACAGTTGTATGAATTATGTGGGATAATGTATGTAAATTTCTTTTTCAGTCATTACATACCATATGCATTGATTATATATGAACTAATTTTAGAATAATCAAAGCAATCATTAATTTTTGCTGAACTGACAGTACATTTCATTCAAAACATTGATAACTCTTGAATATGGTATTCCAGATATTTTACAATTGAATGCCATGGGCATAATCCAGTTCTTCCATTTCAAGGAAACAAGGCCAACTTTGTGAGTTTTTCAAGAAGTGGTGTAAAGCAAACTTAATTTATAGTCATTTCTGTTTTTTTAACACCACACAATATTTTTATTCAGAATGATAGCTTTAGTTATGTTCATCTTTTAAAACTACCAAGGCAAAAATAACACATCAAGGAATTCATCACAGAATAAAATAACATGACAAAGCATATCAGAAATTGAGATGAGAATTCATACACAATAGCATGTGTTTTATGGGTAGCAAAAGCCCACTAAAATCTGATTTAATCAAATATTTAAAGAGATAATAATTAATTTTTAAAAAATTGAAGTGAACCAAAACCAGGAAGAAATGTTAAACACCCATTTTACATGCATCCGTCTCCAAAGACTCTTTCCACAGCAATGTTAATGTGTATACACCTTTTCAATTTTAGTAGTTCACATATTTAACAATGGCTGAAATGAGAGTTAAATGAATTGCCTGTACTTCTGAAACACTTGTTCAAAATGTGAGAAATATACTGGATTTCAAAATTAATGAAAAATGCAAGACAAACATAAAGAAATTCATAAACTTTTAAATTTTTAAAAATTTTGTTCTTTTTATATATACATGACAGTACAGTATATTTTGACATATTTATACAAACATGGAGTATAATTTATCCTAATTAGGATTCCAGTCTTGTGGATGTACATGATGAAACATTTCAGTGGTTATGTATTCATATATGAACATAGAAAATTTATAGTCATTTATGTTTAAAGGACAGTATCAAAAACTCCTCTAGCCAGGAACTAGACCAGCATTAGCCTGTGGTGAGAAAATATTTCATTAGTTTTTATTTAAGCTTCAGCACTATCATTTCCTTTTACTTTGTCTCTTCTTCCTATCTGTCTTAGACACTGGGATGAGCCTCTGACATCTTCCTTCAGTGAAGGATATGTTGCTCCAGCTGTTGAGACTGTCCTAGAAAGTCAGCTGCCAGCTGTTAGCCTCTTTTGGGGACTGTATCAGCTGCAAAGATCAATCTTTCAAAGGTCATGCCTCCTTTCTAGGTAGCCTACACATAATTTCTGTTCCTGTGGGAGTATAAATGCTTGGCCATCTCAGCCCAATTTGGGGAAAAGTCATCAGGGCTTTCCTGCCCTAGCATTCTCCCATCAGATCAATCAATCAATTGTGTCTCAGAAGTACAGTGTTGTTGGGCCTATATCACAGCTCAGTTTCTTCCTTGCCCAATCTTGCCTCCTTCTCCTCCTTTCAACAGGGATTGAATCTAAGGATATTCCTAAATAAACACTATGTTTTGGTCCATTTTCTGTTTCTGTAACAAAATACCTGAAACAAGGTAATGTATAAAGAAAAGAGGTTTATTTAGATCACAGTTTTCGAGGCTGAAAATTCAAGATAGGGCAGACCCATCTGTTTGGTCTCTGGAAAAGCCTCTTTGAGTGACAACACGGTGAAGAAACCGAGAAGGAACTGTGTGTGCAGAAGGGACCACGTATATGGGTTGGTCTCATTTTTATGAACAACTCCACTCTCACAAGAGCTAATTTACCCCTCAAGAACATCACTAATCACTTCTGAGAGTGATACCCCATAATCTTGAATTAGGCCCCATCTCTTAAAGTTTCTACCACCTTTCAACATCACATATTAGGCACCAAGCTTCCAGTACATGAGCTTTGGGGAACAAATCAGATTCAAACAATAGTAACTCAGATGCTAAATACTGTCTCATAATTTCCTTCCCAGGGAAACCAACTTAAAACTTTCTCACATGCCTTCTATTTTATAGTATCACAATGTAGCATGACTTCATGAAATGATAAGTAAAGAGTTAACCCCAATCCTAAGTGGTACCTAAAAAACAACAATAAGAAAAAAGAATCAGAGAGGCCCCTATTAGAACTGCTCAGATTTAGCATGCCCATAGGACCTCTGATACACCCTAATCTTCAATGATAAACCTGGTATCCATGAGGGATGATAGGTTATGTGTAAAAGAAGTAAACTGATATTAACAGACTATTTATATAGAGCACTGGACTAAATACTTCTACATCTATTCTCTCATATTTCCTCATTAAGAATCAGCTGGGGCTGGGGTTGTGGCTCAGTGGCAGAGTGCTTGCCTCACACATGTGAGGCACTGGGTTAAATCCTCAGAACCACATCAAAATAAATGAACAAAATAAAGATATTGTGAAAAAAATCAGCTGTCATAGGTAATATCTCCCTGATTTAAAAATAAGAAAGCTGAGACTAAGTGCATGTAAGGGACTCACTGAAAGTCAACAAACCAAGACTCAAGGACAGATCATCTAATTTAAGAGTCTAAATTTCAACATCAGTTTCATTTAAATCCAGGGACTAAAAGTATTTTTTCCCTAACTATATCAGATAGGCAAAACAATGACATAAATAAGATATGGTTTATTTTTCTCAACATGACAGACCTATGTTTAGTGGTGGCTAACAAGGGTTCAGGAGCTGAAGGATATTACAGCTGAGGTTTCAAAATCTATTGGTCTTTCCCTTATCTTTCCTTCCAGCATTAAAAATATTGTTCTTCAAGAAGGAAGAAGAGAGGCTGATGGGTAGAAGGACATGCATCAACTCACTCAGCCCATTTAAAAATTAGTGACTTCTGTTTATGTAACATTGGCCAGAGTTGTGTTTAATGTGCACCTTTAACTGCAATGCAGTCTGGGAAATAAATTTTTAAGCCAGGGCCCCTGACAGTCTAATAAAACTGGAGTTCAGTTGGTAAGAAAGAAGAAAAGAATAGCTACTGATGTACAGCTAATGCCTAATGATTCATCTCAGGGACTTTTAAAATTTTTGCTGGTGTCCAGGTTCTGTTCTCTGGAAATGGACTCAGGCAGTTTTCAGGAGAGTGCTCTTGTGAGCAGAACATGTGCGAGAATATGGGGGGAAACTGAAACATAATATACTTGTAAAAGAGACCAATCACCTTCATAGAAAACTCTGAAGCTCGGGTGGCTCTTCAGGGATGTCCCAAATTGGGGTAAGGGGACTGACCTTATATCCTGCAACACTCAGTCATTCAATGCTGACTGCCCCTGAGAAGGGCATGTGACCTTGGAAGAGGCAGCCATTTCTATCAAGGACAATTCCTGAGGATGGATGCAGCTCTAAACTGGTAGTAATCAACACCCCTGGGAAATAAGTGCTTCAGACCTGAGGTAGAAATTTGGACAGCACATCTCAGCATCCACAGCACCAGACTAATAATAAGTCGACCCTCACATGTTGAAGTACAGACTTTCTGTGCTGATCTCACACATTGTGGCAAGGGAGGCACAAAATGAGAGTAAAACATTGCCAGATATACTAGTTTTGATGAAACTGCTAGATCATTCCTTCTTGCAAATCCCCAATGTTAAAAAAAAATGATTACTGTTACATCAAATATGCATGTATTTCCAGTAAAGACTGGGTTCTTATAAGTGTTCGCTTTCAGTTAAATAAGCAGTGTCTTCCCAGGAAGGAAAAAAGTGAGTAATCCCACCAACATTTTCAGGACCACAGTTTACAAAATTGTTCATACAGAGAAATGCATTCGGATCATACCTTTTCAATTTATGAAAGTGACCTTTTAGAGGTATAATTAATACCTATGAAGACTTTGTACAAATTAGAAAAGTCACCCTCTTTGGGCAAACACAATTCTCAGTTAAGGTGATCAGCCTGGCAAATTCAGACTTTGTTAGCCTGGACATCTTTGTCCAAAACTTTATAAACATACATGGATCTGATGAAAATTTTTATACTTCTGATCTTAATTGATAATAAAAAAACTGTATTAACTAGTTTAAAAAAAGTATGACCATTCTACTTCACTAACGAAGTAGTTCAGATTGTTTCAAAGACTTACCTGAGGCCACATGGCCCGTAATTGTCAGAGCCTGGACCCAAACTCTAAAATTCTAACTGCAATCCCCGTGCTTTTTCTAGGAGGATATATTGCTCTTGTGGACCAGATACCAACACAGCAGGACTATGTAATACAGGGATTAAAATAATGGCTGTGATAGATAAGGACTAAAGGAAAAAAAATGTACCTGCAGAGAAACATGATAAGATAAATAACTTTTTTGTGCTAAAATTGCATACAAATTGTAAAACTAACACACCTTATAAGAATGAATGTTCTCCTAGAGAATATTTTAAAATCTCAAAAACTGAGTTATGATATACTTATTTTAAATGTGTATGTGTGTATGTATATATGGATACATTCATGCCCCAATTGTTCTGTTGTTCTAAAAGGGATTGAAGATGGTTTAGAAGGATATATTAAATACTAGAAAATACAATAAGTTGGATATAAAAGTGAAGGAAGAAAATGAGAAGGATTATAAAATGGAGCTGAGAAAAAGACAACAAATTCATACCACAAAAACCTCTCTAGTTGTTATCATTAAGGATAGTCAACAAATTTGACTCTAAGCCTTCTTGCAGTGGAAAAAAGAAGGGAAACTTGATCCTTTATATGAGTGTCAAATAGATTTCAAAGGCCAATTTGTTATGAATAATACTATTAAAGTTCTTCATAGAACACTCATGTAACAAGCCACATCATACCAACACATCTAACTACAACATTCAAATAGTTTATTAATAGTTTAAAACTTGTATTATTTTTCTTGGGTTGCAAAAGTAATGTGATCACCAAAAAAGTCTAAAATACATGAAAGTTCCAAAAAGAAAACAAAAGTCTCCAAAGAGATAATCATTTACTTATTAATTAACACATATCAATTATACATATTTAAAATAATACAGTATATAATTAGGATTTCTGTCTCCTCGTCATTTCCTTATATTTGGATATCCTTTTCTCTAATTCTTTATCAGACATATAATAGGTTATTGTGAAATAGTGTCACCCTATTGTGTAATAAAACACCAGAATTTATTCTTCCTAATTGTATTTTGGTATATGGAGAGAGAACCACTTTTTTGTTGTTCTAATTAGTTATACATAACACTAGAATGCATTTCATTTCATTGCACACAAATGGAGCACAACTTTTCATTTCTCTGGTTGTACACAATGAAGAGTCATACCATTTGTACAATCATACATGTACGTAGAATAATGATGCCCTTCTCATTCTACCATCTCTCCTACCCCCTTGCCCCTCCCCTCCCCCCTCCATTTTCCCCATGCTCCCTTCCCCCATTATAGAATAGCATTCACTTATCAGAGAAAACATAACCTTTGGTTTGGGGGGATTGGCTTACTTTGCTTAGCATGATATTCTCCACTCCATCCATTTTAATATACTATATACCATAATGATATATAGTCCTTCCTCAGTATATGCAGGGGATTGGTTGCAGGATGACCTGTAGATACCAAAATCCAGAGATGCTCAAGTATCTTATATAAAATGCCACAATATTTGCATATGACCTATGTATATCCTCCTGTGGAATTTAAATCATCCCTAGATGACATTATACCTAATATAATATAAATGCCATATAAGTAGATATTATGCTGTATTTTTAGGGGAAAGTGACAAGAAAAAAGTCTGTATACATTCAATTTGGACACAATTTTTTAAAAATATTTTAGACCTTCAAGTTAATTGAATCTACCATGTGGAACACATACATAAGGAGGACTATGTGCTGTATGTATGTGTATACACATGTATGTTACAAAATATATATTAATATTTTATGAAAATATATTTTGCACTCTTATGTAATTTGTAATAAAAATTATATGATATAAAATTAGACTCATATTGTTCATTTGTTAATATGCTTTGGATATCCCCCCACCCCACTAAATATTCTTATATGATATACTTACATGTGAAATTTTTTTGATATATGTGAAATATTATGCAGCCACATAAAATCATGTATAATTCATCAATTTAATTTAACCAAATTTATATTGGCTGAATATATATGTGAATATTTTCTCTATTATGAATAAAATAAATCATAATTGTTGAATTCTGAGTCTTATCACTATTCAAAAAATGACTAAGCTAAAAGGAATAAAATTTTGGGCTGGGGATGTGGCTCAAGCTGTAGCTCGCTCGCCTGGCATGCGTGCGGCCCGGGTTCGATCCTCAGCACCACATACAAACAAAGATGTTGTATCCGCCGAAAACTAAAAAATAAATATTAAAAAAAGGAATAAAATTTTAAATAATTCATACTCACATTCTTAATCTTCCTTCTTGAAAAGTAACACCAACTTACACTTATTTAAAAATGTATGATGGGCTAAGGCTACAGCTCAGTGGCAGAGTGCTTGCCTAGCATGCATGAGGCACTGGGTTCAATCCTCAGCACCAGATAAAAAATAAAACAAAATTAAAAATAAAGGCATTCTTTGTATCTACAACCATAAAAAACTTTATTTATTTGTTTGTTTGTTTATTTTAGTTGTGGGTGGACACGACACCTTTATTTTATTTTTATGTGGTGCTAAGAATCAAACCCAGGGCCTCATGCATGCTAGGCAAGTGCTCTACCACTGAGCCACAACCCTAACCCTACAAAATTTTTTTTAAAAATGTATGAGAAATCAAGTGAACTTCCTAAGTGGAAGAATAAATGGACTTGATAAATCTGGTGCTCCATAAAAGCAAAGCAAATACTGACAAAACAATAAAAAAAAAAACCTTTATAAATTCAAAAAATTAACCAAAGTCACATAACAAACTGAAAAGTTTATTCAAAATACCTATTGGGGTCTGGGGTTGTAGCTCAGTGGTACAGCACTTGCCTAGCATGTGTGAGGCAGAGTTTGATTCTTAGCATCACATAAAAATAAATAAGTAAAATAAAAGGTTAAAAAAAGGGGAGGTAGTTGGGGTTGTAGCTCAGTGGTAGAGCACTTGCCTAGCACATGAGAATCCCTGGGTGTGATCCTCAGCACCACACAAAAATAAAAAATACATAGAATGAAGTTATTGTGAAAAAAACATTAAAAAAGAAAGAAAACCTATTGGATCAATTCAAGAAAACTGATTGGTGTCTATGGCATTTTAATTTGAATTTTCGCTTGTGACACTCACTGTGTAGCATGCCTTCATCCCTGGCTATCAAGCAGGACCCCTTTGGAATGAGGGTGTTGAAGGGAGAAGAAAGGGAGTGCATTGAGGGGGAGGTTTTCAAGTTTCTATGATGCACATTGGGGAAGGGTAATTCTAGTTTCTATGGTTTCTTTAGGAGGGTTGGAGAAAGCCAGAATGACCTTGCTTCTGAGGCCCTTCTAGTCCCTTCTGGTTCAAAGTACTCGGCATACCACTTTGGGGTATCATGTTCTGAGCCCTGTCAGTTCAACATCCAAATATCAATCATACATATTATTAGCCTAAGAGACAGTAATTATATGATCAACTCAATAAACAAAGAGAAAGTGATAAAATCCAACTGTCACATAATCATAAAAATTCTCTACAGACTTGGAATGAAGGGAAAATTTCATGTGTTAATAAAGATTGTCTAAAAAAAGTTTACAGCAAATATCATTCTTAATGATGAAAGAATGAAGAACTTCCCCCAAGAAAGTAAGGAAGAGAAGATTGCCCATTCTTACTACTGCTTTTAGTACTGAAGTTTCTAGCCAATGTAATCAGGCACAGCAGAAAACTATCTAGACTGAAAAGGAAGAAGAAAAATTGTACTTGCAAATAACATGATCCTGGATATAGAAAATCCTAATAAATCCACAGAGGAAACTATCACAATTGATAGGTAAGATTGTAGAATACATGATCAATATACAAAAAAGTGCATTTCTATGTAGAAACAATAATGAATCTGAATTAAAAATACAATTAAATTAAAATACAATTCTTTTCACAACCACATCAAAAGAATACATTTGATATGATTGTTATTTTAGGAATAAATTTAATTTAAGAAGTACAAGATTGAATACCAAAAATTATGAAACACTGCTGAGGGAAATTTAAAATATTTAAGTAAACAGAGAAATATTACATTTCATAGGCGGGAAGATTCAATATAGTTAGGAATACAATTTTACCCAGATTTATTTATAGATTCAATGATATTCCAATAAAAATTCCAATAAGTTCCTTCTTGCAGAAGTTTACACACTAATCCTAAAATACACATAAAAAAGCAAAATACTCTTACTATCCAAAACAATTTTGAAAAATTAGGACAAAATTTGGGTACTTTCTGATTTCAAAACCTACTGTAAAGCTACAGTTATCTAAAGAATGTAGTATTAGGATAAACATGGGCACAAAGATCAATGGAATAGATTTGAGAGTCAGAAATAAGTCCTTATATTTATGATTAACTGATTTTCAAGAAATCTTCTTAAAACAAATAATACTGGAACAATGAAATATCAACTTACAAGGAGATCAGCTTGGATACTTAACTCATACCATAGACAATATTTTTTTTTGTTACTGGGGATTGAAACTGGGGTGTTTAACCACTGAGCTACATTCCCACCACCCTCCCTCTTTTTTGAGACAGGTCTTCATAAGTTGTTTAGGGCTTCGCTAAGTTGCTGAAGCTGGCTTTGAACTCTTAATCCTCCTGTCCAGCCTCCCCAGCCACTGGGATTACAAGTATGCACCACCATTCCCAGCACAGAATTTTTTATGCATATATACAGAAAAGATAGTAGATATAAATGTCAGTGCTAAAACAATAAAACTTTAAGAAAATGTGGGATAAAACCTTTACATTGTCGGCAATGCTTTCTTAGATATGACATCAAAATGATTTAAATACAATCAACAAACAGAACATCAAAGTTTAAATCATGGATTTGTGGAAGGTTTCTATCATTCTCTAACTATAGTCTTCATGGTATCTAAGCTATAATAACAATATACTTTATGTCTCTTTTGGTTTAGATATGAGGTGCCCCCCCAAAAGTTCATATGTGAAACAATGCAAGAATTTTCAGAAGTGAAGTAAATCAACAAACGAATTAACTGGGTGATGACTATAGGCAGGTAGGGTGTGACTGGAAGAAGTATGTCACTGGATATGTGACACTGGAGTTTGTATTTTGCTCTGGGTGAGCAGAGCTCTTTCTGCTTCCTGAATGCCATGTCCTGAGCTGCATTCCTCCACTATGTGTTTCTGACATAATGTTCTGCTTTATCTTGATCCCAAGTTATGTTGTCAGCTGACCATGAATTGAATGTTTGAAACATTTAGCAAAAAAAAAAAAAAAAAAAAAAAAAACTTTTCCTCCTTTAAACTGTTCTTTTCAGGTCTTTTAGTCACCACAATGCAAAACTGAATAAAACAATGCCACATACCTACTTAATTTCTGGGAGTCTGGAATTTGGGTTCATGCTAAGCATACAATACTAAGTGACATGTTCCCAATAAAAACCTAGGCCACTAAGTCTCTAATGAAATTCCCTTATATACAACATTTCATACAATTTGTCATGATTTGATACTGGAGGAGTTATGCATGTCCTGTGTGATTTGACAGAGAGACAACTCTTAGCAACGCACAGCTGGTTTCTTCAAGGCTTTGTCCTATGTCCCTTTTGCTTTTGCTGATTTTGTTTTGTATCCTTTCACTAAAATAAATCATTGCCATGAGTATGACTGAATACTGAGTCCTGTGAGTCCTCCTGGTGAATCACAGAACCTGCTGGTGGCGTTGGGGATTCCTAAAACAATGGTGATGGGAAAACTGTAAATCCATATGTAGCTAAATGAAATTAAAACCCTATTTCCCACCCTGCACAAAAATCAACTCAAAGTCGATCAAAGATTTAGGCACTAGAACAGAGACTCTGCACCTAACAGAAGAAAAACTAGGCCCAAATCTCCACCATGTTAGCTTAGGAACTGATTTCCTTAACAAGACACCTAAAGAGCAAAAAGTAAAATCAAGAATCAAATGAAGAAGCTTCTTCATAGCAAAGGAAACAATCAATAACATGAAGAGACAGCCTACAGACTGGGAAAAAATCTTTACCACACCTGATAGAGCATTAATCTCCAGGATACATAAAGAACTCAAAAAATTTAACCCTCCAAAACAACAACAACATAAATAAATAAATAGGCAAAATAACTCAACAGACACTTCTCAGAAGAAGAAATACAATCAATAAATAAATATAGGGAAAATGTTTAACATCTCTAGAAATTAGTGAAATGCAAACCAAAACTACACTGAGATTCCATCTCAGTCCAGTCAGAATGGCAATCATCAAGAATATAAGCAACAATGAAGGTTGGTGAGGATATGGGGAAAAATGTACACCCATATGCTGGTGGGACTCTAAATTGGTGCAGCCACTATGGAAAGCAGTATAGAGATTCCTCAGACAATTTGGAATGGAAACACCATTTGACCCAGTTATCCCACTCTTCGATTTATACTCAAAGGACCTAAAATCAGTGTACTACAGTGACACAGCCACATCAATGTGTATAGCAGCTCAATTCATAATAGCTAAACTATGGAATCAACCTAGGTACCCTTCAACAGATGAATGGATATAGAAACTGTGGTATATATACATAATGGAATGTTACTCAGCCTTAAAGAAGAATAAAATTATGGCATTTGCCAGTAAATGGGTAGAGTTGAAGAATATTATGCTAAGCGAAATAAGCCAATCCCAAAGAACCAAAGGCTGAATGTTTTCTCTAATATGGTGATGCTAATTCATAATAAGGGTCGGGGGAGAATAATGATATTTTGGACTAAACAGGGGAATGAATGGAGGGGAGGGGACATAGGGGTAAGAATGATAGTAGAATATATTGGACATTATTACCTATGTGCTTATATGATTACATGACCTGTGTAACTATACATCACATACAACCAGACAAATGAGAAGTTATACTCCATTTATGTATGATGTGTCAAAAACTTCATTATACTGTCACATATAACTAATTAGAATAACATTATATATATATAATATATTATATATATTATATATATATATAATATATTATATATATATATATATATATATATAT
>NW_026000249.1:30564896-30579226 GCF_001458135.2 Marmota marmota marmota
ATGAAATGCCTATAACTCAAAAAGGAGGGGGTCAAAAACCACTGAGGGAATGTATAATTTTTAAATCTTTCAAGAAATTCTCCAAGCATTGTTAGCTGTGCTTTTCTTATACAGTAAGGAATAACTAAAATAAGATCCTATAGACTGAATAGTTTATATCCTCCCAAGATTTATATGTTGAAATCTTAACCTCCAAAATGATGGTATTGAAAGATGGGGCATTAGTAGGTGTTAAGTCATGAAGGTTGGGCCCTTATGAATGGGACTAGTGCTCTTATAAAAAGATACCCCAGAGAGTTCCCTTAACCCTTCTGCCATGTAATATTACTACAAGAAGATGGTTGTCTAATGAACCATGAAGCAGGCCCTCACTAGATATCAAATCTGTTGGCACCTTGATCTTAGACTTTCCGGTCTCTAGAACTGTTAGAAAGAAATTTTGGTTGTTTGTAAGTGATTCAATCTATAGTAGTTTGTTTTAGAAGCCTGAAAAGACTATGACAAAATATTACCCTATGTGGTAGCCATGGTGAAGATATTCCATTGAGTCCATTATAGACTTTACTGGGCATATGAACTAAGAAAAGGGTTTACATCATCTACCACGCTCCCCTCATTTTATTTGCTCTTTAGCTTCCCTAGCTATGTGCATGTGTGGTACTGGAGACTGAGCTCAGGGGTGCTCTACCAGTTACATCCCCAGCCACTGATGCTACTGCCGCTGCCACCATCATCACCATCACCATCACCATCATCACCATCACCATCACCATCACCATCATCATCACCATCATCCATGTTTAAGTTGCTAAGTCTGGCCTTCAACTTGTGATCCTCCTGCCTTGTTCTACAAAGTAGCTTGGATTAAAAGCATCAGCCATCAGCCCAGTTTCCTTGGCTTTTTAGTTCCACTTGTTCACCATATTGCCTTTGCCAGTTGATCTTTGTACTCTTTGTTCCCTCAATCTGTGAGGCACTTCCCACCCCACTTTAACACCTACTCCTACTTTGAATCTCAGTTTAAGTGTGACTTCCTGGAAAAACATTCTTTTATTTCCCTCACTAGGTCAAGTCTCCCCTTAGGGTGCTTTCATAGTACCTCTATCTAATCACTAGACACAACTGAATTTTTGCTTCCATTTGGTATATTATTTAATTACTAGCAATGTTAAGTGCCTTGACAATAAAGACCAGGTTCTTTTTGTTCATTATGAAGGACATCAGTATATGCTAACTCCCAATATATCTCTTTGGCATATGGGCTATTTTGAGCTGAAGGCCATTGAGAACCAACAGATATAGACAAAGCTCTAAAAACAGGGCACATTTTTCCTTTTAAAAAAGAAATTTAAATTTATAAAGAAAATTTCCACTTGTCAAGATGTTTCCTTCTCCAATACCAGGAAGGGAAGGACTTTTAGCAACCCTTATCTATGAGGAAAAACAGATTTAAATCTGCATAAACAGATTTATCAAAAACCCTACTTATTATACTCTTAGAGGTCACCTTTCCATAAATTACAGCCACCAGCCCAAGCCTCAAACCCCTTTTCTTTTTTTATCCTAAGAGGATATATAAAGCAAAGTATCACCATCATTTTTTTGAGTTATTCATCTAGATACTCTCACATGTAAGTGTGATGCACATACTAAAACATGTTTTTCTCTTGTTAATCTTTCTTTGGCTAATCTCAAATTTCAGAGCCTCAGTTACAGAATCTGAGATAGGTAGAAGATGTGTTCCTTCCATACCATTTGTATAATCCCCACCGTACACTGTGCCTCGAACCTAGTAGGTTCTCAGGTAATAAATGTTCATTGGAGTAGGGCATTATCTTTCACAATGGGCATGTCCCCTAAAGACATGGCACTGGACACTAGAAAATAGTTCTTAAGTGTTAATAGATGCAAATGCTTTCACAAGCAGTATCACATTTAATCATTACAAACTCCCTGTCAAATATTGTTTACCTAATCTTAGAAAAGCAGATACCAAGGCTCAGAGTGACTGAACAACATGTTTGGTCCATTTGTGCCCCATAGAGGGTATTCATTCACAAGCCTAATCCTCCTCTCATAATTGCTATGCAGCTGTTAAGGGATCAATCTTAGCCTAATATATGATTTGTTTCCTCATTTCCCACTATGAAGATTGCCTTTTGCTTTTTATAGTTTTGCTAAAAGCAAAAATTAGGATCTGAATCACCTATTAAATGCAGGGGAGGAAAATTTCTCCTACTGCATAGGTTCTCTGCCTGGGGCTCTTTAAATTGGACTGACAAAAGACAAATTAACAAGAGAAAAATAAACAGAAGTTTATTAGCATGTACATTGCAAATGTAGCACATGGGAGTACCCAGATATGAGTAACTCAAAGGTTTGGTTAGAACTTGTGTTTAAACAGCATTTAAACAAAGAATATATTTTTAGAGAAGTGACAAGACAAAGGAAAACAACTTTGAGTCCCTAAAGTGGCAAATTTTGACAAGGAAAATATATGAGAAACTAATAATGGGCAAAGGGTAGTTGGTAGAATTTTTTATATAGATTCTTCAGGTGCTATCTCCAGGCTGGTAAAGTTCTAAAGTTGTGTGATTAACTTTTGTACTTCACAACAAAAGGAGGCACTACCTTTGAAATTTATGTCCTGCTGTTAGGCAAAGAGAGGAAGGGCAGATTTTTTTTTCATACCCTACTTCTTATTTGTCTTCAGCTCAAAGTAATCTTTATGCCAAGGCAGCATATTTTGGGATGGCATATTCTTCCACCCTACAGGATAAATAAGAGACTGACTGCTTTTTAATAAAAGGATTGCTATGGTTTAGATAAGTTTTCCAAAGGTCTGTGTGTTAAAATCTTGGTCCCCAGGGAGTCACTATTGGGAGATGGTGGAATCTTTGAGAAGTGGGGGCTAATGAGAGGTCCTTAGGTCATTGGGTTTTGTGGGATCCCAGTCTCTTGATTCTTTTTTTTTATTGGTTGTTCAAAACATTACAAAGCTCATGGCATATCATCTTTCATACATTTGATTCAAGTGGGTTATGAACTCCCATTTTTACCCCAAATACAAATTGCAGAATCACATCGGTTACACATTCACATTTTTACATAATGCCATATTAGTGACTGTTGTATTCTGCTACCTTTCCTATCCCATACTATCCCCCCTCCCCTCCCCTCCCATCTTCCCTCTCTACCTCATCTGCTGTTGTTCGATTCTCTCCCTTGTTTCCCCCCCCTTTCCCCTCACAACCTCTTATATGTAATTTTGTGTAACATTGAGGGTCTCCTTCCATTTCCATACAATTTCCCTTCTCTCTCCCTTTCCCTCCCCCCACTCGTCTCTGTTTAATGTTAATCTTTTCCTCATGCTCTTCCTCCCTGCTCTTTTCTTAGTTGCTCTCCTTATATCAAAGAAGACATTTGGCATTTGTTTTTTAAGGATTGGCTAGCTTCACTTAGCATAATCTGCTCTAATGCCATCCATTTCCCTGCAAATTCCACGATTTGTCATTTTTTAGTGCTGCGTAATACTCCATCGTGTATAAATGCCACATTTTTTTTTATCCATTCATCTATTGAAGGGTATCTAGGTTGGTTCCACAGTCTAGCTATTGTGAATTGTGCTGCTATGATCATTGATGTGGCAGTATCCCTATAGTACGCTCTTTTAAGGTCCTCAGGGAATAGTCCGAGATGGGCGATAGCTGGGTCAAATGGTGGTTCTATTCCCAGCTTTCCCAGGAATCTCCATACTGCTTTCCAAATTGGCCGCGCCAATTTGCAGTCCCACCAGCAGTGTACAAGTGTACCCTTTTCCCCACATCCTCGCCAGCACTTGTTGTTTGACTTCATAATGGCTGCCAATCTTACTGGAGTGAGATGGTATCTTAGGGTGGTTTTGATTTGCATTTCTCTAACTGCTAGAGATGGTGAGCATTTTTTCATGTACTTGTTGATTGATTGTGTATCCTCCTCTGAGAAGTGTCTGTTCAGGTCCTTGGCCCATTTGTTGATAGGGTTATTTGTTATCTTATTGTTTAATTTTTTGAGTTCTTTGTATATTCTGGATATTAGGGCTCTATCTGAAGTGTGAGGGGTAAAAAATTGTTCCCAGGATGTAGGCTCCCTATTTACCTCTCTTATTGTTTCTCTTGCTAAGAAAAAATTAGATAGATCCTCCAGACAAAAGCTGAATAAAGTCTCTTGATTCTTGATCTCTTGCTAATTCCTGACTAAAGATGAAAGCAATTTGCTTTGACACACACTTCCCACCACTGTCATCCTGTGCCCTCTGCAGAGACTCAAAGCATCAGTACTACCTGATCTTGGACTGGAACTGCCAGCATCTTGAGCCAGAATAAACCTCTCTTTACTTCATATATAGCCTATCTCCAGTATTTCGTTATAATGATATGAAGCTGACAGACACAAGGATCAGAACACAGATGCTAAATATTTTAGGAAAAAAGTGTGATTCCAACCATGATAGGTCAAACAAATAAAGCTTCTCTCTTCTACTTCTGTTGTATAGTTACCTCATCTGGACATAGTTCTAAAATGGATGTTCAGAGGCCATACCTCATTATTGAAGTGACACAGGATCTGATTCAAAGAAATGTTGAGTCCGCTCTGTGGTTTCTGCACCAGGGAAATTTTGTAACCGAAAGCTCAGTCCTTGTCCCAGATGCCAATCCAATAATGAGGATATAGTTTTGAGAAAAAGGAAAAAGTAGGTTTATTGCTTTCATGGCAAAGGAGAAACACAGGGGACTCCTGTCCCAAAGGCTATGATTCTCCCCAACAGGAGGGAAAGGGGAGTTTTAAAGAAACACTTCAAGGGTTATATTCCAGGTGTGCTCTGGTAGGGGGTCCCAAGGTGCCCTGATGGTATGTTAGGATTCACTTTTGTTAATTTGGGAGATATTCATTTCCCAGATCCTCAGCAGGCATCTCCTTCCTATAGTGGCTGTGTTCAAGGGCAATTAACTAGGGAAAGAAAAAGATAACACTGTCTCCCTAATCTTAGTAGGGAGGGGGATAAGGGAGAAGAGAGAGAAATTTTTTTTAAAAAGTTCTTTTTAAAAAATAAGCCTCAGAACAATGAGGGCTACAATCAGAAAATGAAGGGACCATTGTTACAAGTTTCCACTCAGAAGTATCTTGTATTAGTCATCTATTGCCACATAACACATTACCCCAAATTTTATTTATTTTTGCAGAACTGTAGTCTAAACCCAGGGGTGCTCTACCACTGAGATTATTATTATTATTACCCAGTACTTATTTTTTTAAATTTTAAGATAGGATACAACTTGTTGGCTTCAGGCCTGCAATCCTCCTGCCTCAGCTTCCCAGGTCACTGTGATTACAGATTTGTGCCACCATGCCTCACAAACATTTAGATATTTAAAACAATAAAAATTTATTATGGATTAAGAATCCAGGAAAAAATTAACTAAGCAGCCATTTCTTGGGGGTGTCTCATGAGCTTGCAGTCATCTCAAGACTTGAGAATCTACTTTTAAGCTTACTTATATGGTTGTTGGCAGGACTCAGTTCATCACTGTCCATTGGCTAGAGACCTCAGCTGCTTGTCACATGGTCATCTCCATACCTGACTACTTATCCTCACAATATTGCCACTGGCTTCCTTAAGAGCAAGTGATCTGAGAGAGCAAGAGAAAGAATCCAAGATGGAAGTCATGGGTTTTTATAACCTAATCATGGAAGTGACATACCATCATTTCTGCTGCATTCCATTTGTTACTCCAAATAAATTTCATACCATAGTGGAGGGAATTTATATAAGATTATAAATACCAGAAAGCAGAGATCATTGAAAGATCATTGATAGCCATTTTGACAGCTGGCTACCACAAGTCCCTTCTCATCTTGAGTTGGTGATAAAGTTGCTCTTCTGAACTACCACTATCAAAGTGGGAAAGGATGCCAAAGCCAAACTATTGAGGAATCTCTAACAGAAGCTGTTAGAATTATTGCACCTTGGTTAACATCCAGGTAAGCTGATAATGAATATGACGTACAAAATGAGATATGCTTAAGGGATTAGCTGTGGTATTATATCTTAAGATAAAATGGTAAATTATATCATTAGCTTCCCTGAACACAAAGGCAAGAGAAAGCAAAGGGACAAAAAGGCCTAGCTGTCCCATATGTGAGTATTTCCATGATAAATATTTGAAACACATCTTATGGATTATTTAACTGGGAACTAACATTTGAACTGAGGTCTACTCTTCTTGAAACCCAGAAGTAGTATAGTAGTTATATATCAAAATATAACTACTATACAATTTTATAGTACTTGTATTAACAACCTGTTCTATGTAACTTAGCCTCAATTTTCCACAGCATTTAGAACCAGATACCCATTTAGACAGTTTAAATAATTCCTATGCTTTTTTTCATGTATTTTCCTCTGCTTGAAATTCTGTCCTCACTCCCAATTTTAGAATTGTCTCTTGAAATCATTCATTTCACTTATTCTGTGATTTTTCCTGATTTCCTAAAATCAAAACTAATCATTACTGCTTTTCAGCACTTATATACACATCTGTTATAATTTTATAATATGCAGCAAAACATAAATTATGACAGGTAGCAAATAGTCATGAGAGGTAGGAATATGAAGTTAGAGACAATTTTATAACTTGGGCCTATGTGCTGGCCCTCCACATGTTTTATTTTTTTTTCTAACATTTATTTATTTTTGTGGTGCTGAGAATCAAACCTAGTGCCTCACATGTGCCAGGAAGGTGTGCTACCACTGAGCTACAACCCCAGCCCTCATACAAGTTTTGTTTCAATAAACAATTTACTCAAGGTCATTTTGGCTCTAAACTGGCTTAAGTCAATAAGATATGTTATAGTCCTTGACAAACAACCTATTATCTTCAGGGTTATTCTCTCAGGGGTGAGGAATGCATATCCAAAGACTCCTTTCAGTCAGTAAGAACACAAGTTGCCCTAAAATGGGACTTGCATGACCTTTATGCAGCCCAAAGTTCCCACAACTCAGAAAGACATGATAATTAAAATCAAAGCCTAGTGATCATGAAATATGTAAAAACAAGTTCCAATTAGAATTAGTCAGCATGGGCCAAAGTGACCAAGAGTTGCCTTTAGAGCTTTAGCATGTCATTTAAATGTCATCATAATAGTAAAATTCCACACCCCCTGTGGATTTTGTTTGGGTACGTGTGGATAAAATCATGCAAAGTAGGGGCTTAAAAATCTGATACAATCCAACTGTCAGCTAAGAGTTAAGAGGTGATATACATGGATGGGATTCTAGAAACATGCCTGGGACCTCAATAAATTACAGAACAAGGGGGTGTGATATCATTCTCCTCTTTGAAACCCACCATCTCCCTTGAGGGAATTTTCCTTTCTATTCCAACAAACTTTACTATACTTTTACTACATTTTGTGTCTTCCTTGAAATCTTCTGTTAGAACACATGAGCTGAGAAACACAACGTGATTCCCAGATTCCCAACCCCAGCTAACAATCAGACGGCAATAGATGGAGCATTCATTCAGGGAGGGAAGGCAGTACATTTTGTCCTTGAGCATACAGCAGACCCCTTGAATACAAAAATCATTTAGAAAAAAATAGAAAGACTGATCCTGAAAGCCTGTTCATTAACAAGGTTCACTACAGGGAAGAAAATTCATGCTGGTATGAATACCAAAGCATGTGGTTTGTTAGAAGATATATATATATATATCTTTAGATGCATAGCAACCACATTTATAGTGATTTTGTAATAATCAGGCCAAGAGACTACTACTTGTTTCACATTTGTCACTATCAGAACATTATTTTCCAATAAAAATCCATTAGATACACTACTCTTCACACTTAAAGAGAAAAACTCAGGATTTGCTCTTAATGTCTATTATATCTAAGAACTGTCAACTCACTAGAAGACTTTTAAATTATATAAGAATTTATCCAGGTGTGATAATGCACCCCTATAATTCCAGCTACTTGGAAACTGAGTCAGGAGGATGGAAGTGTGAGGCCTGCCTTGGCAATGTAGTGAGACTCTGCCTCAAAATAAACAATATATTTTTAAAAGGCCTAGGGATGTAGCCGAGTGTTAAGAATGCCTGTGGGTTCAATTCCCAGTACTGAGAAAAAAAATCAATAAAGATCACAAATCATTCAAAATTATATGAGAATTCAAAATGGTTGTCCTATAGCAAATGGTAATAAAACAGAGCTGTGTTCTAAATCTTTTGTCAGGATGGAAGATCTTTCTGGAGTAAAATGTTATTCCAGATTCAAAATACAATAAAAGTCAACAGATTTACTCCATATTTCTTAAGTGCAAACATACTATTTTCTCTTGCATATAATTTCTCCTCTGGCTGTCTACCTATCAGCAGCAGAAGTCCTGAAACTCTGTAAGTAGCAGAGCAACAACACAATAAGAAAGAAGGATTTTTATCACTTTAGATAACAAACCCTGGAAATGTTTACCTATTTGTGTTATCTAGAGGATTGTTATTTACAGTTCCTGCTGTTTTGCAAAAGAAGGAGGAAAAATTAGCTCCCCCCTCCCAGGGTTTTGGAAACAATAGAGTTGTATTTCCCTAACATTCAGTGACTTGGCAGCAATAACAAGGATTCTCTTAAATTGCCATATGGCCCCCCAAGCAGCCATAGGTTTCCAAATGTGTGTACTATGGGTTTAGTCTAAATCAGAAGAGTCTCAGCATGAGTGGTATTTGCACTCTAAAGAAAGTAACTGAAAAAACTGAGAAACAAAAACAGGGAACTGGGGAACTGGAGACTACACTAATAAATCAGGTCTAAGATTGAGCCAGTGAATACTAGGCACTGAACCATATGTTTAGCAAAAGAGAGAGTTGTTACATCCATTTGAAGAAGAATACAACAGATGAGAAGTGTAGAAATAAAACACTGTGGAAATTGTTCCCTTAAAAAATGCATATAGCAACTGCAAATCAGCCTCCTAGAAGATGAACAAAACTAATATCCTAAAGAGAAGACTGGATTTAGAATAAGAAATATCAGTCAGGTGTGACTTTGAAAACATATAAATCATAAGTCTTTGAATCTTGTGAAGAATTAACTCTGAAGTAGAGATGACCTCTTGAGAAACTAGAATTCCTGAAATAGTGAAATTCAAAAGTTGTGAGCTCATGGCAATCAAAACCAACTGCAAGAATAAACTAAAATATCTAACTAGATAGTTGTAGAGGTGAAAGGAACTTCCCCTTTGCCATCTGAAAGTTCAATAATTGAGACAATGTTGAAATAAACTGACAATAGGCAGATTAATGAGAGGAAAGGCATATATGCTCACCACATGCATGAGAGTATTCCAGGAAAGTGAGTACCCAATAACCCAAAGACTTTTAGAAGAGTATATACTCTCATTATAGGAGAAAAGGGATGTAGGCAAATTAGAGGAAGAACAAACGATTTTTACAACAGGGAATGTGTCTAAGGAACAGACAATAGCCTGAGTCAAGTTTGTCTATGTTCTAGTGTAAGGGTAAAAGAAATTGAAGTTAAAGCGTAAAAGTTAAAGGGTAAAAGACCGGGTGTTGTAAAGTTTCTAAGCTGCAAGGTCTGAGTTAAAATGTAAAGGATTAGGTATTGTTAGGTTTCTATGCTACCTGCAAAACCTGAAATTTCTGTAGCTGTTAAGACAATGCTTAGAACCGCCCAGTAAACATTTCCCCTGGCTGTTTGGTTGTTTAATAACAGAAGGGCTCTGTGTAACTGGTCACGTAGTCCTTTAGGCCCTAAAACCAATCAGTTTGAATGTGTACCCCATTTAGAAATGACCTATCACTCCAGCCTGACCTGTTCCCGCCAATGAATGAACTAATCATGTTTAGGAGTTGTTGTTCAATTTTCCCGTGCCTCATGATGATTTGTTCTGATGTATACAAAGCCCTCCGCCCTCCCCAAAAAGTGTACTTAAGCAGTGCTCAGCCCCTGCTCGGGGCTCTGGGCTGCTTTCCCTTCTTGAGTGGGCACGGAGCCCCAGCATGCTGGTTCAATAAATCCCCTTCTGCCAATTGCATGAGTGGTCACTTGGTGGTCTCTTTCTCCAACGCTTCTCCTGACCCTTACACTAGTGTCGTGTCAACTCTAGTATTCTGTACTGTGAGTTAATCTTCTGGAGGATTTGGACTTTAGGTACAGAGGAACTTCAGAGAAAGTCCCTTTCTTCACTTTGAGAAAGAAAGAGGGGTGAGAAATGTATGTGTGTTATGGGGCCAGGGGTCAAAAAGACTTGGTTCTCAAACTGCTTTTTTATAATTCAAAGTTCTCAGTATTGTTGCTGAAAGCTCAATCCTTGTCCCCAATGGCAATCCAATAAGGAGGACAGTTTTGAGTAAAAGGAAAAAGAAGGTTTATTGCTTTGCTAGCAAAGGAGAAACACAGGGGATTCCTGTCCCAGAGACTGTGATTCTGCCCATCAGCAAGAACAGAGGTGATTCAAAGACTACATTCCATATGTTCTCTGTTGGAGTTGTAATTCACTTGTTAATTTGAGAGACAGTCATTTCTGAGATCTTCTGGTACCATCCCCAAAGTCTGGATTACTTCATTCCTATGATAGACAAATTAACTCAAGGACAGATTAACTCAGTCTAGAATGGGGAAAAAGATAATCCTGTTTCCCCTGAGATTAAGGAGGGAGAGAGATTAGGGAGGAGCAGGGAGAGGGGAAGAGAAAGAAACATGTTCATTTTAAAAATCAGAGAATATCATGCAAAGCAAATAAGCCAAACCCCCCAAAACCAAAGGCAGAATGTTTTCTCTGATACAAGAATGCTAATTCACAAGAGGGGGCTAGATTAAGAATAGAGTTACTTTAGCTTAGGTAGAGGGGAGTGAAGGGAGGAGAGGGAGTATGAAGGTAAAAAAGATAGTAGAATGATTCAGATATTATTACCCTATGTACATATATATAACTATACAACTGGTGGGATTCTATATTACATACCACCAGAAAAATGGGTAATTATACTCCATCTATATATGATGTATCAAAGGGCATTATACTGTCATATATAACTAAGTAGAACCAAAAATAAATTGCAATGGCAGAGCAATAAGGGCTACATTCAAAGCATAAAGTTGACCACTGTTACAGTAAGTATGTCAAAGCACCAGACTTTGGCATGTGATTTTCTGAGCCCCAACAGAGTATTGTTGAATGGATCATATGGAAAATATTAGAAAGATACATAAGCAAGTTGAAATTAAAGGATATGTGTGTTATCTCCCTGAAATTAAAAGTTCTAATGCCCTAAGGTACTTGCTTATAAGACACAATATCAACTCTTCTTAGAGGTGGTAGGAACCCAACACCTTGATTTAACAAACATAGAGAAATAACTAAAAGTTTTCATTGGAATATTATTATGACCATGTTGGGCCAAGTGAAAAAAAAATCTCAGTTACAAAATTATAGCCTCTTCAATACTGGCTTTGTTACAAAAAGCTCAGTCCTTGTCCCTGATATCAATTCATGCCAATTTAACAATGAGGCCACAGTTTTAAGAAAAAGAAAAAAGAGGGTTTCTTGCTTTGCTAGTAAAGGAGAAACACAGGAGACTCCAGTCCCAGAAGCTGTAGTTCTGCCCATCAGCGAAAACAGGGGGCTTTTAAAGAAACGATTCAAAGGCTGCATTCCAGGTGTGCCCTGACAGGGGGGTACCAGGTGAGCCCTGATGGTGAGCCGAAATTCACTTGTTAATTTGGGAGATAGTCACTTCTTAGTTCTTCTGGTGACATCTCCTTCCTGTGGAGAATAAATAACTCAAGGTAATCTTATTCTTTGCCTCTGGGTTAGGGAGGGAAAGAAGAGAAGTGGAAAAGAAAAACATGTCCCTTTTAAAATAAGCAGCAAGGGTTATATTCAAAAAGTAAAGTGGACCACAATTACAATTTGTCCCTTACACGTTCCTCTGGCTTATGACCTAACTTCCCATTTCCTCTCCTTTTATCTACCAAATAATACTGCTCTTTCTACATTCCACTTTATCCATTTCATTCTCAGTTTCATTTACCTTTTGTAAGACTCTCATTTATTCCTTCTTCCTGTGCCTCCTTGGATCAAATTGCTATGTATCTGTGTATTTTTCTACAATATTCTTTAACTAAAAAAATCACTTCCCCCAAGCAAATATCTCCCTGACAAGCTAACTCAAATTTCATACCAAAGAGAGAAAAAAATTATTCCATGCTATTTTCTTCCACCTTTACTTGAAAACTGTCTTCTGAAACACACCTTGTTTCATATTGTCTTCCATATATATTATATATATATATCTGTTATTTGAGGCGTTTTTGACCTCTGTAACTGATGAGTTTATTATTAGGATCAGCTAAGAGGATTATCCAAATGGAGGTTTAACATGTATGCCATATTATCTCTTGAACCCTATCATTCTAACAGCCTTCATAGTCACTCCATCTTGAACCCTATTATTTTCAAGTCTTCATTCTCATACCTCTCAGCATATATTCTGACTTTCTTCTTGAATTGAAAAAAATAGAACCATTTTTTCCTTCCCTTCTCTCAAAAGATGAAATATTCCATAGTCTTCTTTCATAGGCTTACCAATTTGCATGTATTCTCAATCCCATGTTTTAGATATTCTTATCATAGAAAACCCTTGTCCTCACTTGCCTACCTCATCATGCCTACCATCCTCCATGGGGGCAATTTGAAAAACCACAAAAAGCATGGTAATTCAAGAAGGCCAAAATAAATAAATAAACATAAATAAATAAATAAATAAATAAATAAATAAAAATAATACTATTAGTGTATTGATTTTAATACATACATACACACACATGCATACATATATGAAATTAGAATATATATATATATAACAACTATAGGCCAAAAAAAGAGTAGAGGTACATGGAGTTACAATCTTCTAACAGTCTTGCATTGCTCCAAATGTAATAAAAGATCTTATTTTAAAATTAAGTAAGTTGGTCTCCAAGATGGCCGCGAATAGAGTGCATCACACCCCGTGTACCGCACCACTGCGCAGGTGAATAACGAGTTAGAACGACAAAAAACTATCTTGTTAGGAACTTACAGCAAAATGGGCGTGCACCGAAACCTAGAGGAAGGATTTCCATCACCGAGGTCCGGTAATTGAGTCTCAAACACGAGCCAACTGTACGACCGGAGATCCGGGCTGACTGATCCGCGTGGCCCGCCCCACGGCTACAGATGGCTGAGCGCCGCCGAGAAGCGACCAGCAAGCAGGGAGAAACATTGCTGCGGATTCTGTGGAATCCTGCCGGCTGAGCCCTCACTGAGCCCCAGGCCGAGTTCCGGATTTCAGATGGGGAAGGAAGCGGTACAGTTCTATCCCCCACAAAGGAAACTCCACCAAGGAAGCCAGCGGCCACCATCTTGGAGAGCTGAAGTAACCACCGCCACTCTCCGACAGATTGCAACAATAAAACAGGTGTGTGTTACTCAGCTCATCTCCCATACAGCGGGAAATTCGCATAAAATCTCTCCTAGGCTTTCCGGGGGAGGGATTATCAGAGCGAGCCTCCATAAAGACGCGGGATAAACTAGAGACACCTGACCTTCAACTCCCCCTCCCATCAGCGGCGAAAACGAAACCTGTCTTGCCAGTGCTGGGGGAGGGGCAAGCGGAAAAAATCAAAACAATTGAGTGCCGGGGTTCCAAATAGCCACCCTGCACACCCAACAGACGGCAGGCCCAGAGTACAGTTTGAACTGCCGAGAGGCATCACTCAGGAGAAATCTGGTCTAGCAGGAGAAACCAGGACTAGCAGGAGAAACCAGGGGACTAGAGGCCAGGCCCTCGCAACTGGGCGGCTGGAGATGGCCTGCCCACCAGTGACCGGGAGCTGAAACCAACCAGAGACAGTCCAGTCCCACCCCCCCTTTCGGACACCCCGGCAAGGAGCCTGGGGCCAGCCATCGCAGAGAGGTGACGTCACTGGAGCTCGGCCGTCAGAATTCCTTCCCAGCGGAATCCACTTTAGCAGGCATAGTCTACCAACACAAAGGAGAGACAACAGAGATATACAAAACCAAAACAAATCTATAGAAGAGAGCAGAAACACAGCAATCAAATAGAGCTGGAAAGTAACGTGAACATCATGAAAAAACAAGGGAAAAAAGGAGTACAAACAATGCAGGACAACTTAATTCTACAGGAGGACCTAGAAGCATCAGAAACAGGGATAGGGAAAGAACTCAAGGCATACCTAACTCAGATGGAAAGGAATATTAGAGAAGACATGAG
>NW_026000249.1:30581669-30630737 GCF_001458135.2 Marmota marmota marmota
ACCAAAAAAAAAAAAAAAATAACCCAATCAATAAATGAGCCAAGGAACTGAACAGTCACTTCTCAGAAGATGATATACAATCAGTCAACAAATATATGAAAAAAATGTTCAACATCTCTAGCAATTAGAGAAATTCACCTCAAAACAACTCCAAGATTTCATCTCACTCCCATCAGAATGGCAGTTATTAAGAGTACAAACAACAGGGGCTAAGACTGTGGCTCAGCGGTAGAGCGCTTGCCTAGCACGGGTGGGACCTGGGTTCAATCCTCAGCACCACATAAAAAAATAAAGGCATTGTGTTGTGTCCATCTACACCTAAAAAAATAAATAAATATTTTTTAAAAAAGAATACAAACAACAATAAGTGTTGACGAGGATATGGGGGGAGAAGGCACACTCATACATTGCTGGTAGGACTGCAAATTGGTGCCACCAATCTGGAAAGCAGTATGGAGATTCCTTGGAAAAGTAGTTACCATTTTAAACTGACATAATTTTTTAAACAGATTAGTGAGACATATTGATCTGACAGCAATAAGTATAAAAGCCCAGGGGGAATAGTTTAAGCAGGATATGATTTTTAAAACTGCTATAATATCTTGTGCACAAAGTCATATAGGCTTGTACCAGTTTTTTAAAAGTAGAAAAGGCAATGATGAAAGATAGATGAAAGGAAATTCAGAGACTGGAATGACAGCACTTAGCAAATAATTATTCATTGAGTTACAGGGAATAGTGGGAGATAAACTTTGAAACCATACTAACCAAATTTCTTAGGGCTGAGTTAAATTGCTCATAGTAATTACTATGTATTTCTAGCTTCCAGCAAACTTTTGTAATGCTCTCTGTTATTCCATGGAGGTTTTTTGCATATATCTTTAAGTTTATTCCTGATATTTGGTGTTTATGAAAGATAATGTAAATGGTGCTGGGGATTTAGATCAGTGGTAGAAGATTGGATGGCATGCAAGGCTTTGGGTTTCGTTCCAAACACCATAAAAAAGAAATATAATATAATGCACATGGCATCATCCTTTTAAAATTTCATTATGTAAATATTCCCTAAAATTGACATTTGTGTATTGACTTTTATCCAGTGACCTTGCTAAGTTCATGAAACACATAATCATTGTCAATGAAAAATGACAGTTGTGTTTCTTTATTTGTAACCTTACTAATTTTATTTCTTTTAAAACTTTATCTTATTTCACTGATTAGAATCTCTAGTACATTCTAATGTTGGAGCTCAAATCACAATACTCCAAATGTGGGGCTTTGACATTCTGAATACTTTGAACTGAAGGAAGTTGGAAGACTTTAGAAATAGCCTCAGAAATAATCTCTGGGACCTCATGCCTTCCTGTCTTTCACTGTTTTTCTATTATGAATAATGCTACTATGAATACTTGTGTACAGGTTTTTGTGTAAACATATTTTCAGTTTCAAAACAGCACCATGTTATAGTCCTTGCAACACTATTTGACACTTACAGTTTCACTACATGCTTATGACGTGTCTGTCATTTGGATTATAACCATCCACATATGTGTAAGGAAGTATCTCATGGTTTTGATTTGCATTCTTAGAATGACTAATAATATTGAACTTCTTTTCAGGTACTTATTGGTCATCTGTCTATCATATCTGGAGTAATATTCACTCTAGTTCTTTGGCTATTTTTAAATTGGATTATTTTTCTCTTTCAGCTTTTGGCTATACATTCTTTATATATTCTGGGTATAAGTTGTTTTCAGATATATGATTTTCAAATATTTTCTTCCATTCTCTTAGTTGTATTTTCACTTTCTGGATAGAATACTGTTTTTTTTCTGTGCTGGGAATCAAATTCAGGGCTTTGTGCATGCTATACAAGCATGCTACCATTGAGCTATGACCCTAACCCTTTAGAATCCTTTGAGGCAAAAAAAAGTTATTTTAATGAAATCCAATTAATCTGTTTTTGTTCTTGGTGCTACTGGTGTTTGTGTTTTTGGTTTCAAATCAAAGAAACCATGGTGTAATCTAAGGTCATGGAGATTTGGACTTGTTTTCTTAGAGTATTTTTTTTAAATTTTTCTCTCTTATAATTTAACCTTTGAGTTTACCTTTCTATACAGCATGAGATAGGAGTCAAATTTTATTCATTTGTTTATGATACTCAGTTGTCCCAATAGTATATGTAGAAAAGCCAGTTCTTTCCCCCATTGAATTGTCTTGGCAACATTGTCAAAGATCAATTTACAATATATGTAGAGGTTTATTTCTGGACTCTATTCTGTGGATCTGTATGTCTGTCCTTCTGACAGTAGTACCATATGGTCCAGAAACAACAGATTCATAGTAAATTTTAAAATCAGAAGGTCTCAGTCCTATAGCTTTTTCTTTTAAAAGTTTGGCTATTTGGGATCCTTTGTATTTCTATTTGCATTTGAGGATCAGTTTATCAATTATTATGAAAAGGCCATTGGGATTTTCACAGGGATTCCATTGAATAAGTAGGTCAATTTGAGGAATGTTATCTTCTTAATAATATTAATTCTTGTAATCCACAAACATAGGATATTTTTTTCATTTTATAGGTTTTTTAAATTTCTTTCAGTGATATTTCATTCTTTTCAGTGTACAAGACTTGCACTCTTGTTAAATTTATTATTAAACATCTTATTACTTTGAATGTTATTATAGATGAAATTGTTTTCTTTATTTTACTTTTTAATTGTTCCTGGCTGGTATATACAAACAACTTTGATTTTTATATATGGATATGAAATTCTGCAATCATGGTGCACTTATTGACTCTGATTTTTTGTGCATATGTAAGTAGATTAAGAGTTTTCTATACACAAGATCATATTGTGTGTTAATAGAGATAGTTTAACTTTTTCCTTTCTAATCTGGATGCCTTTATTTATGTTTCTTGGATAACCATCCTGGATAGAATCTCTGGTAATGATTTGAATAGAAATGGTGAGAAGGAACATCTTTATGTTTGTTCCTGATCTTAATGGGGAAAATTTTATCCCTTCACCTTTAAGTACCATGTTGGCTATGTTTTTTTGTAGATGACATGTAAATATATATAAAGTCAGTCTCTCTCTCTCTCTCTCTCTCTCTCTCTCTCTCTCTCTATATATATATATATATAGAGAGAGAGAGAGAGAGAGAGAGAGAGAGAGAGAGAGACTGACTTTATATATATTTACATGTCATCTACAAAAAAACATAGCCAACATGGTACTTAAAGGTGAAGGGATAAAATTTTCCCCATTAAGATCAGGAACAAACATAAAGATGTTCCTTCTCACCATTTCTATTCAAATCATTACCAGAGATTCTATCCAGGATGGTTATCCAAGAAACATAAATAAAGGCATCCAGATTAGAAAGGAAAAAGTTAAACTATCTCTATTAACACACAATATGATCTTGTGTATAGAAAACTCTTAATCTACTTACATATGCACAAAAAATCAGAGTCAATAAGTGCACCATGATTGCAGAATTTCATATCCATATATAAAAATCAAAGTTGTTTGTATATACCAGCCAGGAACAATTAAAAAGTAAAATAAAGAAAACAATTTCATCTATAATAACATTCAAAGTAATAAGATGTTTAATAATAAATTTAACAAGAGTGCAAGTCTTGTACACTGAAAAGAATGAAATATCACTGAAAGAAATTTAAAAAACCTATAAAATGAAAAAAATATCCTATGTTTGTGGATTACAAGAATTAATATTATTAAGAAGATAACATTCCTCAAATTGACCTACTTATTCAATGGAATCCCTGTGAAAATCCCAATGGCCTTTTCATAATAATTGATAAACTGATCCTCAAATGCAAATAGAAATACAAAGGATCCCAAATAGCCAAACTTTTAAAAGAAAAAGCTATAGGACTGAGACCTTCTGATTTTAAAATTTACTATGAATCTGTTGTTTCTGGACCATATGGTACTACTGTCAGAAGGACAGACATACAGATCCACAGAATAGAGTCCAGAAATAAACCTCTACATATATTGTAAATTGATCTTTGACAATGTTGCCAAGACAATTCAATGGGGGAAAGAACTGGCTTTTCTACATATACTATTGGGACAACTGAGTATCATAAACAAATGAATAAAATTTGACTCCTATCTCATGCTGTATAGAAAGGTAAACTCAAAGGTTAAATTATAAGAGAGAAAAATTTAAAAAAAATACTCTAAGAAAACAAGTCCAAATCTCCATGACCTTAGATTACACCATGGTTTCTTTGATTTGAAACCAAAAACACAAACACCAGTAGCACCAAGAACAAAAACAGATTAATTGGATTTCATTAAAATAACTTTTTTTTGCCTCAAAGGATTCTAAAGGGTTAGGGTCATAGCTCAATGGTAGCATGCTTGTATAGCATGCACAAAGCCCTGAATTTGATTCCCAGCACAGAAAAAAAACAGTATTCTATCCAGAAAGTGAAAATACAACTAAGAGAATGGAAGAAAATATTTGAAAATCATATATCTGAAAACAACTTATACCCAGAATATATAAAGAATGTATAGCCAAAAGCTGAAAGAGAAAAATAATCCAATTTAAAAATAGCCAAAGAACTAGAGTGAATATTACTCCAGATATGATAGACAGATGACCAATAAGTACCTGAAAAGAAGTTCAATATTATTAGTCATTCTAAGAATGCAAATCAAAACCATGAGATACTTCCTTACACATATGTGGATGGTTATAATCCAAATGACAGACACGTCATAAGCATGTAGTGAAACTGTAAGTGTCAAATAGTGTTGCAAGGACTATAACATGGTGCTGTTTTGAAACTGAAAATATGTTTACACAAAAACCTGTACACAAGTATTCATAGTAGCATTATTCATAATAGAAAAACAGTGAAAGACAGGAAGGCATGAGGTCCCAGAGATTATTTCTGAGGCTATTTCTAAAGTCTTCCAACTTCCTTCAGTTCAAAGTATTCAGAATGTCAAAGCCCCACATTTGGAGTATTGTGATTTGAGCTCCAACATTAGAATGTACTAGAGATTCTAATCAGTGAAATAAGATAAAGTTTTAAAAGAAATAAAATTAGTAAGGTTACAAATAAAGAAACACAACTGTCATTTTTCATTGACAATGATTATGTGTTTCATGAACTTAGCAAGGTCACTGGATAAAAGTCAATACACAAATGTCAATTTTAGGGAATATTTACATAATGAAATTTTAAAAGGATGATGCCATGTGCATTATATTATATTTCTTTTTTATGGTGTTTGGAACGAAACCCAAAGCCTTGCATGCCATCCAATCTTCTACCACTGATCTAAATCCCCAGCACCATTTACATTATCTTTCATAAACACCAAATATCAGGAATAAACTTAAAGATATATGCAAAAAACCTCCATGGAATAACAGAGAGCATTACAAAAGTTTGCTGGAAGCTAGAAATACATAGTAATTACTATGAGCAATTTAACTCAGCCCTAAGAAATTTGGTTAGTATGGTTTCAAAGTTTATCTCCCACTATTCCCTGTAACTCAATGAATAATTATTTGCTAAGTGCTGTCATTCCAGTCTCTGAATTTCCTTTCATCTATCTTTCATCATTGCCTTTTCTACTTTTAAAAAACTGGTACAAGCCTATATGACTTTGTGCACAAGATATTATAGCAGTTTTAAAAATCATATCCTGCTTAAACTATTCCCCCTGGGCTTTTATACTTATTGCTGTCAGATCAATATGTCTCACTAATCTGTTTAAAAAATTATGTCAGTTTAAAATGGTAACTACTTTTCCAAGGAATCTCCATACTGCTTTCCAGATTGGTGGCACCAATTTGCAGTCCTACCAGCAATGTATGAGTGTGCCTTCTCCCCCCATATCCTCGTCAACACTTATTGTTGTTTGTATTCTTTTTTAAAAAATATTTATTTATTTTTTTAGGTGTAGATGGACACAACACAATGCCTTTATTTTTTTATGTGGTGCTGAGGATTGAACCCAGGTCCCACCCGTGCTAGGCAAGCGCTCTACCGCTGAGCCACAGTCTTAGCCCCTGTTGTTTGTACTCTTAATAACTGCCATTCTGATGGGAGTGAGATGAAATCTTGGAGTTGTTTTGAGGTGAATTTCTCTAATTGCTAGAGATGTTGAACATTTTTTTCATATATTTGTTGACTGATTGTATATCATCTTCTGAGAAGTGACTGTTCAGTTCCTTGGCTCATTTATTGATTGGGTTATTTTTTTTTTTTTTTGGTGTTAAGTTTTTTAAATTCTTTATATATCCTAGAGATTAGTGTTATATCTGATATGTGTGTGGCAAAAATTTGCAGTATGGTGATTCCTTGGAAAACTTGGAATGGAACCACCATTTGACCCAGTTATCCACTCCTCGGTTTATACCCAAAGGACTTAAAAACAACATACTACAGAGACATAACCACATCAATGTTTATAGCAGCACAATTCACAAAAGCTAAATTGTGGAACCAACCTAGATGCCCTTCGGTAGATGAATGGATAAAGAAACTGTGGTATATATGCACAATGGAATATTACTCAGCAGTCAAAGAGAATAAAATCATAGTATTTGCAGTTAAATGGATGGAGTTGGAGAATATTATGCAGAGTAAGCCAATCCCCCAAAACCAAAGGCAGATGTTTTCTCTGATAATGTGGATGCTGATCCTTAATGTGGATGGGAGGCAGAACATAGGAGGAATGATGGAACTTTAGATAGGGCAAAGGGGAGGAAGGGGAAGAAAGGGAGTAAGGGGGTCAGAAAGATAGTGGATTGAGATGGACATCATTACCCTAAGTACATGTATGAAGACATGACTGGTGTAACTCTATATTGTATACAACCAGAGACATAAAAAATGTGCTCTACATGTGTACTATGAATTGAAATGCATTTGGCTGTCGTGTATAACAAATTAGAATAAATAAATAAATTTAAAGTTAAAAATGGCAACTAGGCAAATATCAGCTTTTTGTATGGTTTCAAAGTTTACCTCCCACTATTCTCTGTAACTCAATGGATATTCTAGCCAAATTAAAATTGTTGCTAAGTCCTGAATACACCATCTGGTTTTTCCCTTTTTATTATTATATTATAGTTATACATAATAGTGTGGTTCATTTTACCATATTCATAAATACATATAATTTGCTCCACTTTAATCCCCAGTACTTTCCCTATGCCTTTCCGCCTCCAAATCCCTGATCCCCTTCCTCTACACTACTGGTATTCCTTCTATTATTTTTAATTGGTTCATTATAGTTATACAAGAAAGTAGAATTCATTGTGATATTCATATATGCACATAGCATAATTTGCTCAATTTCATTCCTCTATTCCTCCCTTTACCAACTCCTCCTCCTGCCCCCTCAATCATCTTCCTCTACTTCATTGTTCTCTCTTTAATTTTCATGAGATTCCCTCCCTTATTTTATTCCTTATTTCTCTCTAGCTTCTACACATGAATGAGAACATTCAACCCTCGATTTTCTCAGTCTATCTCATTTCATTTGCCATGATGTTCTCCAGCTCCATCCATTTACCAGAAGATGAAATAATTTCATTCTTCTTTGTGGCTAAGTACAACTTCAGTGTGAATATATGCCACATTTTCTTTATCCATTCATCTTTTGCTGGGCACTTGAGCTATTTCCATAATTTAAATATTGTGAATTGCACTGCTATAAACTTTGCTACATATGTACCACTACAGTATGCTGATTTTAATTCTCTTCACCAGAGAGTGGAATAGCTGTGTCATATTTGTTCCATTTGTAGTCTTTTGAGAAACTTTCATACTGCTTTCTAAAGTTTTTGCACTAATTTTCAGTTCCACCAACAATGCATGAGTATGCCTTTTCCCAATCATTCTAACCAGCAATTATTGTTATTTGTGTTCTTGATGGTTGCCATTCTAACTGGAGTAAGGTGAAGTCTCAGTGTATTTTAAATTTGTATTTTCCTGATTGCTAAGTATTTTTGAACATTTTTTTCATATATTTGTTGTCCATTTGTATTTCTTCTTTTGAAATGTCTTCTTTTGCCCATTTATTAACTGGATAATTTGGGGGTTTTCTGGGGGTGTTGTTTTTGGTTTTGGGTGATAAGAATATGGGAGGTCATTTTGTCTTCTGCAAAGTCCTCAGAAGACATTCCATTTTCTTTGGTAGGCAGAACTAAAATATTGTCAAAATGGCAATATTACCCAAAGCAATCTATAGACTCAATGCAATCTCATAAAAATAGCAATGATATTCTTTATAGAACTAGAAAAAATAGTCCTAAAATTTGTATAGAAGAATAAGTGACCAAGAATAGTCAAAGCAATACTGAACAATAAGAGTGATAGGCACCACAATACCAGATCTCAAATTATACTACAGAATTACAGTAACAAAACAGTATAATATTTATATATAAAAACAAACATGAAAATCAATTGAATAGTGGACATAGAAACAAATCCACATAGATACAGACATATTTCATCCTTGACAAAGGTGCCAAAAGCATACATTGGAAAAAAAGATACCCTTTTAAACAAATTCTGGGAAAACTGGATAACCATATATAGAAAAATGAAACTAGATCTCTATCTCTCACCTTGGACAAAAATCAACTCAAAGAGAATCAAGACCTACAAATTAGATCAGAAACACTGCAACTGCTAGAAGAAAATATGGGGTCAATGCTCTAACATACTAGCGCAGGCACTAGACTTCTTTAATAAGACTCTTAAAGCTCAAAAAAAAATAAAACAAAGAATCAATAAATGGAAAGTCATCAAATTAAAAGAATTTTGCACATCAAAGGAAATAGAGTGTGAAGACAGAGCCTATGAAATAAGAGAAAACCTTTGCCAGCTACTCTTCTGACAGGGGATTAATATCCAGAAACAGTGAAGAAGGCAAAAGAAATAAATAATAATAATAATAATAGTAATCATCGTCATCATCATCATCATCATCATCCTTTGTTTTATCATGTCTTAAAATGTTTTTTTCTCCCATATAGCATACCACTCTCTTCTATCCCTATTAAAAACTCTGGATAACCTTCAAAACAAAACTAAAAATTTTATGTTTTAAAAACAGGAGACCAGTAGAGTAGAGTAACAGGATTGAGGATAAGAGGAAGTAAGAAAAAGAAGTGTGAGAAATGAAATTGATCAAACTGTACAAATTATATACAAATATGTCACAATGAATTCCACAATTGTGTATAATTATAACACGTAAAAACATAAACACCACAACTAATTTCTTTATTCCATTCAGGACTTTGTTAGAGTGCTTTGTAAATGCTCAATAAATATTTCATTGTATATCTCACAAACAGTAAACTACAAGACCATACTCCCTTCTCCTAGGGGAAAAAGAAAAAGAAAAGAAAATCTTCTGCAGCATATGTGGATCTGGAAAGCTCCCATGAATTTAAGGGCTCAAGTTGTATTTGACAGCTTTGGCAAGGCACGTGATAGAGGATAAGCTTGTGTCATTAGAGAGACATATTTTATAGTATATGGATCAACTCAGAATCAGAGCCAGATGGTATGAAGCTTTCCATCTAGATGAGGACTAGTCTAAGAAGTCTAAGAAGCCCTAGCTTGGAGTTAGGGAAGATCCAGGAGGGACTTCAGTGATAGACACATATTAATTCCCAAATGTTAACCCCAAAGAAACATAACTGAAAAATATGAGGAAAACATTTCCAGAGGATATTTTTCAGACAATACATACAAATTAATTATAATACATAACAGATTTAACAAAGTTCTGACCCACTCACATAACCCAAGATAACAGTATTTAACTTGGAATAATATTCAGAAACACTTTTGATTTTGTTTAACACAAATCATCTATCCCCAATGAAAAAAGCACAGATGTCCAGCTTATTAGCATAATAGAAGAATTTCTTCAAGATTCATATGAATATGATGTTGGTGATTCTTTTAATTTTACATAGTCTAACATATTTCAGGTTGGAGTGGGGCCAGAGGATTATTCAATAACATTGCATTTTATTTGTTTTCCTTTTTTAAAAAAAAGATTCAAATCTAGCTGGGCACGGTGGCATACATCTGTAATCCCAATGACTCTGGAGGCTGGGGCAGGAGGATCGCAAGTTCAAATCAGCCTCAGCAAAAGCAAGGTGCTAAGCAACTCAGTGAGACCCTGTCTCTAAATAAAATATAAAACAGGGCTGGGAAGGTGGCTCAGTGGTCAAGTGCCCATGAGTTCAATCCTCAGTACCAAAAAAATTAAAAAAGATTCAAATCTGTAAGTGTCACAAACATAATCCAATGAATAACTACTTTCTCTCTCTCTCTCTCTCTCTCTCTCTCTCTCTCTCTCTCTCTCTCTCTCACACACACACACACACACACACACACACAGAGACACACACTCACCCCTCTACCCCCCACCCCACCCCAGCCAACTCACTCTTGGATGCAAGTCACCAGGTCCATGGTAGCCTGGAGACTGGGCAGTCAGAGGTTCTCTCATTTCCCATTTAACTTCCCATGGGTGGAAGGGTGGATTCACACATCACCCTTGAAGTGCGCACACGACTTCAGGGTGTGTGCTCAGTAGAGGCTGAGAGAAGGCTGAGGCGGCCACAGGNATATTACCAAAAGTTCTCTATAGGTTTAATGCAATGCCAATCAAAATCCCAACGGCATTTCTTGTAGAAATAGAGAAAGCAATCATGAAATTCATATGGAAAAATAAAAGACCCAGAATAGCAAAAACAATGCTAAGCAGGAAGTGTGAATCAGGCGGTATAGCGATACCAGACTTCAAACTATACTGCAGAGCAATAGTAACAAAAACAGCATGGTATTGGCACCAGAATAGACTTGAAGACCAATGGTACAGAATAGAGGACACAGAGACAAACCCACACAAATACAGCTATCTCATATTAGACAAGGGCACCAAAAACATACATTGGAGAAAAGATAGCCTCTTCAACAAATGGTGCTGGGAAAACTGGAAATCCATATGCAACAAAATGAAATTAAATCACTATCTCTCACCATGCACAAAACTCTACTCAAAGTGGATCAAGGACCTAGGAGTTATATCACAGACCCTGCACCTAGTAGAAGAAAAAGTAGGCCCAAATTTCATCATGTCTGATTATACCCCACCTTCCTTAATAAAACTCCTATAGTGCAAGAAATAAAATCAAGAATAAATAAACAGGATGAATTCAAACTTAAAAGCTTTTTCTCAGCAAAAGAAACAATCAGTGAGGTGAATAGAGAGCCTACTAAATGGGAGCAAAATTTTACCACACGCACACCAGATAGAGCACTAATCTCTAGGATATATAAAGAACTCAAAAATCTTAACGCACACAAAAAAAGATAACTCATTCAATAAATGGGCCAAGGAGCTGAACAGACACTTCACAGATGATATACAATTGTTGCAGCCAATGTGGAAAGAAGTATGGAGATTCCTTGGAAAACTTGGAATGGGATACCCAGGTATCCCACTCTTCAGGTTATACCCAAAGGACTTAGAAACAGCATATTTCAGTGATGCAGCCACATCAATGTTTATAGCAGCACAATTCACAATAGCTAAATTGTGGAACCAACCTAGATGCCCTTCAGTAGATGAATGGATAAAGAAACTGTGGTATATATACACAATGGACTATTACTCAGCAGTCAAAGGGAATAAAATAATGGCATTTGCAGGGAAATGGATGGAGTTGGAGAATATTATGCTAAGTGAAGTAAACCAATTCCCAAAAAAACAAAGGTTGAATGTTTTCTCTGATATATGGATGCTGATCCATAATGGGATTGGGAGGGGAACATGGAAGTAATGGAGAAACTTTAGATAGGGCTAAGGGGAGGGAGGGGAAGGGAGAAAGCATGCGGATAGGAAACATGATGGAATGAGATGGACACCATTCCTCTAAGTACATGTATGAAGACATGAATGATGTGACTCTACTTTGTGTACAACCAGAGTCATGAAAAATTGTGCTCTATAGGTGTAAAATGAATTGAAATGCATTCAGCTGACATGTATAACAAGTTAGAATAAATAAATGAATTTAAAATAAAAAAGACAAAAATTAAAAATAAATAATTAAAAAGGACCAGGTGCATAACTCAATTGGAAAGGACTCCTGGGTTCAAAACCTAGTGTGTACACATACACATACACATACACACACACACACATACAAATACAGAGCAGATACATAGACTAGGGTATTGGGATGGATTGGATTGAAAAAAAGAAGTTGGGGGAGATGGAAAGTTTATGAGTTAAGTACAAAGATTCTTCTTGAGAAAATCATTTGATTTTATGTCAAATAATATGTTGTAACATTCTAATTCTTTAAAGAGGTACAGTGCAAAAAGTACTACCTTACCCAGTAAGGAAATATATAATCTCTACTCTGTCTACAATAATCTATCAAATAGAATTCTTGATAGGAATCTAGGAAAACATACCTGATTATTACACTTATTATATCTACATCTTTATACAATGGGCCTAGCTGAAGTTGGAAACTTTAAAAAAAACAAGCATGATGACATTTATTATCCCATGTTGTGAATTTCATTATTGAATATGATGCGACAAAGAGACCTGGTTCAGATAATCTTGACAACAGATGGAGAAGTCCTAAGGAGCCATAAACATACACTTTATTTTTCCTTTCTGGCAACACCCTGCACTGTGCCGAACTTTTTCATTAAAGGGTTTAGTCAGAAATGATTAGACCTTTACTGAAAATTAGATTACCACAATGCAAAAGCTTTAGCTTAACATTTATCCTACAATGTTAGTGATCATGCATGGTCATACATCCAATAAATGTTTGTGGAACATCTATCATGGATTGGAAAATATATTCTAGGCCCTGAGATTCAGCAGTGAGCAAAACAATTAAAACTACTGCCTTATATTCAGGTTATGGAAGAAGAGCAATAAACAAATATATGTGTAGTGATAAATGCTCTGAAGAAAAATAAGGTAAGTAAGATGAATAGAGATGAGAGATAGGGTCAAACTCTCTTTTGTAGGACAATTAAGGACAGGCTTGTCTCTAAGACACACTTGAGCAAAGATCTGAAGACAAAAATGTGCTTGGCCTACTGGAAACCTAGCAAGGAGAAGACTGTGGCTGGAACATAGAAACTGAAGGATATGGTGGGTTTTATGAGCTGAGACCAAGAAGTTTTCCAGGGGACACGAATAGGACCTTGATTTTACTCCACTGGAAAGAAGAAGCCTTTAGAGTTTGGAAACAGGGGTATGATTTGGTCTGACTTGTTTTTAAAGAATCATTCTAGCTCTGTTAGAGTAATACTACACTGTAGAGGGCAAGGATGGAAGTAGGAAAACCATTTAGGAGGAATCAATAATAATCTACATACACAACAGATGATACTTGCTTGCATCAAATAAAGAGCAGTAAAAATATGAGAAGGTGGTCAGACTGGATATATTTTTAAGTAAACATAATAGTATTTGTTGCTTTTGTGTAAGGTTTGAGGAAGACAAATTGAGTCAAGCTATTCAGCTTGAGAAAGTAGAAGAATGTAGTTATCACTTACCAATATTTAAAAGACTGCTGCTGGTGGAGCAGATCCAAAGGTTGGAGGTATGGATGAGGACACAGTAAATTTGAAGGGCAGATCAGTCAGGGTTCTAGAAAGAAAAATATGGTATAGTCAAATCAGGTTAATGTAAAGCATAATAATAGAACTACTTATAAAGAACAAAGATTGGAAAAGCTCAAGGGATAGTGCAATAATCTCAAGATGACATCTGCTATAACCCCTAGGTATTAAGTAGTACACAGGGGATATATGGGTATTTGCAAAAGGCTGAGAAAGGAGCTGAAATCTCTCTGAAAAACATAACTAGTAGTCAGCAACACTGCAGGGAGGGAATCAGGAGAATAAATTCTTTAACTTCAACTCCTCCTTCTGATTTGTTCTTCTTTTGATGATCCTCATCATCTAAACTCAATAGGAATCCAAAGAACAAATGGTCCCTTTAAGGTACTACATACAGAACATAGAGCAGAGAATGGTGCATAATAGATTTGGAAGAGCAAATGGAAAATACAAAATATATCCAAGAGAAGACATTAAGCTGGTTAAAAGTTGGATGTGCATCCTTCCAACAGAATGATATCACCCTGAGTTTAGAAAGTTGTTGGAAAAGCCTTTTGCTCTGGGACTGGTTGTGGTAAGCCATTCTTATAGACCGTGGCCGCCATTAGAAGATGGCGCCGGCTTCCACTGTGGCCTGTGATAAACAACTCCTTTTATGGAGAGTTGGCGCGCAATCCCTTACCACCCTATGAGAGAGATCCAGGTGGCGGCTTGGGATTGGGATGCGGGGGGCTTTATTAAGCTGTGCTTGGGTGTTTCAGGCATGGGCGCTAGAAGATGATACATGACTCAAGGCCTGAATAAACTGTTGAAAGAAGAATCCTGTGTCGTGTTTCCCTGGCTGGCGAGGGGTCGCGACAACTGGTTAAACTGATACATAGTTCAAGTAGAGGGAGCATTCAAAAATAGTGTCTTCATCAAATACTATCATTGACTCCAGAATCACTGACATTTCTTGCTATATTAAGAAGTAGGTTATGCAATAATTGGCAGTTATGCTATATCCCAACAGTACACAGCTGGATTAAAATTACTGGTGTTCTTCCATGCAGGAAGCTCATGATAATAATAAAAAATTGTTCTGATAATAAAAAAAATTCTTTTGTGAGCCCTAGCAAAAAGTCTACTTTTTAGTGTTCTGACACAAAAGATTTCTTTTGTCAAAAACAAAAACAAACATCGATGCTTTATGGATAGATGGTGTATTTGTCTGTGTTGATATAACAAAATCCCTGATATTTGATAATGCATAAAGAATCATCTGGTTCTGTGGCCAGAAAGTCCATAGAGCATGGTGCCACTGTCTCAGTGCATCACAAGATAGCACAGAAGCAAAAAAGTAATCCGCTATATATAGAAGGGGCATGTGGGCAAGCCAGGAAGCAAGATACAGTGAGGGACTGGGTTCACTCTTTGATAACAACTCGCTTTTACAGGAACTTATCTGATCCTACAGGACATGACCTACTCCTGTAAGACAGAATTAATACATTCATTGGAGTTGAGCACCACCTAATTACTTTCCCCTAGGCCCCACTTCTCAAAGGTTCCGCCACCTCAACACTTGGGACCAAACTTCTACCTTATAAGCCTCTGGGGGACAAATCATATCCAAATAACAACAGATGGAATTCATTCAGTGCTTTCAAAGTCCTCTGGTTATGCTTCCTTGGTGTGAAAGTACTCCATCCAAAACTCTGACTCATAGTATACATAAAAAATATGTATACATACATATATATATATATATATATATATATATGTATGTATATATGTATATAAATATTACTTACAGTATTTAATTATTATACTATATATACTTAGTTTGATTTGCTACATATTTGTTGATGGCTTTTAAACCTACATTCAAAGGAGATATTAGTTTCTAGTTTTCTTATAATGTGTTTACCTGGTTTTGCCATTAAGTTAATGCTGGCATCATAGAATGATTTTGGAAGTATACGTTTTACTTTTATTTTGTGGAAGAGCTTGTGGACTATTGGTATCATTCCATCGTAAATGTTAGAAGGAATTCACCAGTGAAAACATCTGGATCTTTCTTTTTGAGAAAGTTGTTAATTATTGATTCAATTTCTTTAATAAACATAAGGATTTTCAAGTTATTTATTGATTTCTTCATGCATGAGTTTTGATAGTTTTTTTGTCTTTCAAGTAACTGGTGCATTTCCTTTGAATTATCAAACTTACAGGCATAAAGTTGTACATAGTATTCCTTTATTATACTTTAAAATCCATGGGATCAATAGTGATGACCTTTCACTACTGATATAAGTTAATTTGTTTCTTCTCTTTTTCTTGGTTAACTTGGCTAGTAGTTTATCAGTTTTATTGACTTCTCCCCAAGAAGTATTTTTTATTTCATTGGTTTTCTTTATTGTTTCTCTATGTTAGTTTTGTTGGTTTCTAACTTAATTTTTATTGTTTCCTTTCTTCTATTTGCTTTAGACATAAATTTCTCCTTTCTCTAATTTTGTTAAGGTGAAATGTTTTGTTGAGTTTAGAGAGTCTTTTATATTTATTTAATGCTATACATTTCCTTCTAAGCACTTTCATGTATTGCATATATTTTGATAAATTTCATTTTCTTTTCTTTTTCATTTAGTTCAAAAAATTTACAAATTTCTTATGAGATGACTGCTTTGATCATCAATGTATTAATAAGAAATATGTGGTTTTATTTCCCAATATTTTGAGATCATCTAGCTCTCCTTCTGTTATTGATTTCTGTTTTAATTCCACTGTGTCAGAGACATACCATATATGATTTCTATTCTCTTAAATTTGATAAAATATGTTTTGTGGCCTAGATTATGGTGTATCTAGGTAAATATACCACATGAGCTTGAAAAGAATGTGTATTCTTCTCTTGTTGGATGCAATGTTCTATAAACATCAAATAGATCAAGTTGATTGATAGTGTTATTCAGCACTAACCTTACTGATCTATATTCCTACTGATTTTCTTCTTGCATATCTATATTCCTACTGATTTTCTTCTTGCATATCTATCAGTTACTGAAATTGGAATGTTGAAATCTTCAACTATAATAGTGGACTGTTCTATTTTTCCTTTTTATTCTATTGGTTTTTGCCTAACATTTTGGCACTCTGTTGTTAGGTGCATAAACATTGAGGACTGTGATATTGTCTTGGAGAATTAACCCCTTTATCATGTAGTAATACCTCTGCTGCAGTCTGGCTGGGCACAATTCAGGAGCCACTTGTCAAAAGAAACGAACTTTATTTTTAGAACACACACACCACCACACAGCTCTTCCGGAAAACCCTCAGAGCCCAACTGCCACCACTGGCTTCCCACAAGCCTCTCAACCTCCCCCACTCCTCCTGCTCTTGAGGCCAATTGGCTGGGTCACGTGGGCGGAGCCAAAAAAAGTCCCCCAATGAGCATCTCTGTGGTCTGAAAGGGCGGGGAAACAACCCAAAGAGCATCACCGCAGAGGAGCCAATCAGTTGGCAGCTAGAAGTTTGCTGGGGCTGCTGTGAGCCAATCATCAGCTGGCAGCTGGAAGTTGGCTGGGGCCCCTTCGGCTGGGGCCACTGTGAGCCAATCATCAGCTGGCAGCTGGTGCTGGCAGCTGGAAGTTTGCTGGGGCTCCTTTGGCTGTGGCTCTCAACATACCTCTCTTTATCTTTGATAATTTTCTTTTAAAAAAAATATTTACTTTTTAGTTTTAGGTGGACACAATATCTTTATTTTATTTTTATGTGATGCTGAGAATCGATCCTAGTACCTCACACATGCTAGGCGAGTGTGCTACCACTTGAGCCACATCCTCAGCCCCTATCTTTGATAATTTTCCTTGTTCTGAGTCTGATTTGTTGAAGATTAATACGGCTACTCCAGCATTAATTTGATTAATATTAGCACAATATATTTTTCTTTATTCTGTACTTTTGACCTGTATTATTCATACATTTAAAGTAGGTACTTTGTAAACACTACAAATTTAATGCCTTTTCCATTCTAGGCACTTACCACACAACATGGATATAACTTTTGCAGTTTGAGGTATAAGATCAAAACCAGCACAAATTTCCTTTTCCTTCTTCACAATTTCATGAAAAAAAGATTTGTTCTTACCATGGACTTTGGCAAAATCAGCATGTGATTAATTTTTCTTTCCATATTAAGTTAAGTATTTTTACCTTCTCCCTTAAAGGAAGAACTTAAAGGCTTCTCTATGTTATATTCAAATTGCAGCATCACTACTTTTGTACTTTGGGGCCATTGTTAAGTGAAATAAAGGTTACTCGAACAAAAGCACTGCAATATCAAAACTGTTAATCTAATGATTTAGATGGCTATTAAGTGACAAATAAATAGTGTGTTAGTCAGTTTACTATCACTAAAACAAAATGCCTGAGATAAATAGTCTATAAAGAAAAAGGGTATTTTGGCTCATGGTTTTTCAGGTCCCATGATTGCGTAGGCCCCATTTGCTTTAGGCCTCTGGCTGGGATAGGAGATAGCAATGACAGGGAAAGGATGGCAAAGCAAGCTGCTCACCTCATGGTCAAAAAGCAAAAGAGAAAGAGGCTGACATTCCACCATCCCCTTCAAGGACATGGCCCCAATGACGTCCTGAGACTTCCCACTGAGCCCTACCTCCTAAAGGTTCCACCACCTGCCAATAGTATCACTGGCTGGCATGAACCTTTGGAGGACATTCAGGATGCAAACTTCAGGAGTTGGGTAGCATATATAGCATGGATATACTAGAATGATTCATGTCCCAGATGGAAAGGGGCAAAACAGCCCAAGTTTCCATCACACTGTTCTTAGAATGGTACACTATTTAAAACTTGTGAATTTTTTCTGGAATTTTTCATGTAATATTTTTGGACTGCAGTTGACTGCAGGTAACTTCAACTCCAAAAAGTTAAATCACAGATAAAGGTGATATTACTATATATAGTTGGGTCTTATTCTTATATCCACCAAAAATATTTATTTAAATTGGTATATTTAGACCATTCCTATTTCAAATGATTATTGATATAGGTGATGCAATAGAATATTTGTGTCCCCTTCAAATTTTTATGTTGAAATTCTAACCCCCAATGTGGTAGTATTAGGAGGTAGGACCTATGGGGGGTAATTAAATCATGAGGGTAGAACCCTCATAAATGTTGTAAGTACCCCTATCAAAAAGGCCTCAGAGGGCTGGAAATGTGGCTCAATGGTAGAGCACTCGCCTAGCATGTGTGAGGCACTGGGTTCCATTCTCAGTATCACATATAAATAAATAAAATAAAGGCCCATTGACAATTAATTTTTTTTAAAAAAGGCCTCAGAGAGCTCCCTTGACCTCCTTTCTATCATGTCAGAATATGATCAAGAGAAAGTAGCTTGCAAACTACAAGAGGGTCCTCACCAGAACCCAACAATGTTAGGATCCTAATCTCAGACTTGGAGCCTTCATAACTGTGAAAAATAATTTGTTGTTGTTTATAAATCACCCAGTCTATAGCCAGAGCAACCTTAACTAAGACAGAGGCATTGACAATGACTCTCTGCATTCAACTTTTCTCCATATTTCTTGGTGTCAATTTGCCTTTAAATTCAGTTCTCTGATGGGTTCAAGATAACTCATTGATTTTCAGTTTGTTCATTTTTTTCTTATTATAAACATGGGAATTATGACTTGAAGGCTTTTTTTTGTGTATCAAAGCTGAAAGGAGCAATGTGATTTATTATTTTTGTTTTGCCATTCCTTCTAATGAAGACCTCACCACCAAGTCAGATGGAAAACTAGTCTCTGTGAAAGTCTTTAACATCACACACCAGAGCCTCAAACAGCTCCATAAAGCCAATATTTTAAGAAACCACTTAGATAGACCAGAGGAAAGAATAAACCCATTCTTCTAGGTATTATCTAAATATGACATGTTGATGTTGTTTGTGGGGTTTTGCCATTAATTACCCACTGATAAATTTTAGTCCCAGACATGGCATTCACAAAATGAACACATTTAATGACTTGGGTTTTGAATCTAGAATTTTCTATTTGTGCCTTTAGTCAAGTTTTCTGAGTCCCTCTGTGCCTCAGTTTCTAACAACTGTAAAATGGAAATACTAATAATTGTCATGCACTGCTATCTGAATATTATATGAGATAATATGGTTAACAAGGTAAAATGCTAAAAAATTGGCTCTCATTCTTTAATGCTTAAATATTTCAAAAATTAGTATATATGTAATTCCAATGTTTATATAAATGTTTTAAAATAATAGAACAGCTGTTAATATTAATCAGTAAAGTCCAAGATGTTTCTGAAATCTGGAATCCCTTAAAGGAGAACACCATAACCAAGAACATGACAAAAAAGGAAAGCTTTCCTGTAATGCAAGTCATATTTTTCTATGCCCCCCTCCAAATTCACACATTTACATCCTAACCTCCAAAGTGATGATATTTGGATAGGAATTTTGGGAAGTAATTAGGTCAGGAGGGTAGAGAAACCATGACAAGATTCATGCCCTTATAAGAAAGGAAGAGACGGTTTCTCTCCCCACCACCTCTCTCTAAGAAGGTAGGTGTCTGGAAATTGGGAAGAAGGACCTTATCAGGAAACTGAATCACTGACACCTTGCTCTTAGATTTCTTAATCTTCAGAACTGTGAGAAACAAATGCCTGTTGTTTAAGTCACACAATTTATGGTATTTGGTTATGACTTCCCAAACAACTAAGACAATCAACCACTCCTTGCTTGAAAATCTTTAAGAGTCAGACAACCTAATGGGAAAGTGGGCAAAATATTTGAAGAAATTATTAAAGAAATCCAAGCAGTTAATAACATGTAACAATAGGAATATATATGTGATCAATGTTGTTCGTCATTAAAGAAGTACAAATTAAAACTGCCAATAGACAACATCAAGGATTAGCAAGGATACAGAGTGAATGAACTCTCACATATTGCCGGTGGGGGTATAATTTGTAATAATCTGGAAAGCTCTCTTGTAACATCTACTTAAAGTTTAATACATACATGGCTTTAGATCAAGAAATTCCACTGTTAGGATTGTAGAAAACAAGAATTTTTATATGTTTACCAAAACATATATAAGAATGTTCATATAGCAGTACTATTCATTTTATTCCAAACCTGGAATATATAGAACATCCATCAAGGGTAAAATAAATAAATTGTTAAATTTACACAGTGATATTATACAACAACGAAAGCAAATGAACTGCACATAGCTATATGGAACAAAAAGGATGACTTTCATATGTAACACTGTTGGAATAAGTTTCAGTCTCAGCTAGTAGCTACTAGCAGCTCGGAAGTGCTTGAAATATCCACCTTCCTTCAGGCCTCACAGGAGCGCCTGCAGGATGGGGTGAAACTACATCCTCAGCACTTGTGGTTAGCATTGCCAAACTGCCTGGCCAGGAAACCGAGAATCAGGGGCTTCAGGGCATGAAACCCCTGACTCAGTAAGGGCCAAAGACCTTTCCAGATTGCTTCCCACCACGACAGCAATATTTAGAGTTTCCTCACAGTGCGGTTACCTTAGGCGGAAGATGATTGGCTTATAGATATTGTCTTGCTTATGTATGATTGACAGGCACGCCCCACTCGAACCCTATAATAGTTGTGTGCATTTCAAAAATAAACTGAGCTACTGGATGATGACCTGAGGTGGGTCTCCAGCCAGTTCTCTCACCAGCTCCTGGAGTCTGTGTGTTGATTCTGCATGTCTACACCCGCGACAAGGTAGCCCAGTGACCATCAACCACGAAGGGACTTAGGAACACATACATAACACTGAGTAAAAGAAGTCACACAAAAGAACACTTCCGGGGGCTGGCGTCATAGCACAGTGGTAGAGCACTTGCCTAGCATATGTAAAGCACTGGGTTCAATTCTCAGCACCACATATAAATAAAGATTCATCGACAACTGATAAATATTTTTTAAAACACTTAATATATGATTTCACTGGCATCAATTTTAACAGTAGGTAAAACAAAATGTTAGGAGTTGGAATTGTATGTACCCTTAGGAATATGAGGTAAAGAAAGGAAGGGGCATAAAGCAGAGAGTGTCAGATGCCAGTATGGTTCTTGCCCTTGGTCTGGTTACACAGGTGTTTTCAGGTCATCAGAATTTATTGATCTGTATTCTTATGATTTGTGCCCTTTCATTTACATGAGAATAAAAACACCAAAACTTTTCTAGTAAGTTGCTGGCTTCTCAGACTGCTGCCCACATAGATCTCAGCTTCACATTTAAGGGGATCTATGTCTAATCCCCATCAGGTCTTTACTGCATCATCTTTCTGCGCTCACCCCAAGTCTCTTCTTGCTCCAGTCATATTTCATCTCCTAAAAGTTATGACTTTATAAATGCTGCCCCTTTCCTCTGACTTGTGTCATTAAGCAATACATAAATGTATTGGGGTTGTCGGAGTGAGAAAGGGAAGAGAATAAAAATAAATCACTGTCATGGAACAACACCTTCGTCCATCTTTGAGGTTCCAGTTCAAATATTACCTCATCATCAAAGCCTTCCTTCATTTCAGGTAGAGATTGAACCCTTTATCATAGCTCCTATTTGCTTTATTGTAAATGTTGCCTTACTTCTGTTATCTGTATAACTGAATCTGAGGTGATAATAATGCCCTATTGATTTCTATATCCCCAGTTTTTAAAGTATCTGTTTCATGCTAAGTAACATGGCATGTTTGATGGAAGAATGAATGCTTTAATGTGTGAACAGATTATCAAATTACAGAATATTATGGCAATGCAGTCCACTGTTTTTTAAAAATATTTATTTTCTAGTTATAGGTGGAAACAATATCTTTATTTTTTTTTATTTTTATGTGGTGCTGAGGATCAAAACCAGTGCCTCACGCATGCCAGATGAGTACTCTACCTCTGAGCCACAACCCCAGCCCCAGTCCACTTGTTTTCATTGTCCTCATTGACCACAGGATTGCCCACTGTCACATGGCTAGGTACTTGGTGATAGGACCAGAATTTGTTCTCTGGCCACTATTTCTATTTATGCAAAAATTTAAAAATTGCATTTAAGACAACAGATTCACACACAAAAAAATTAAAGATCTGAGAGAGCTCCCAAATACCCTTCATTCAGCTTTCCCTAATGGTAACATCATATGTAACTATAGTACAATGATCAAAAATATGAAATGAATAGTGATAAAACACTATTAGTATTACCAGAGTATTTTACTTGAATTTCAGCAACATTTCCACTACAGTCCTTTTCCTGTCCCAGGATCCTATCCAAGATCCCATATTGGATTTCTCATTTCCTCCAATTTGGGAGAATTCCTCAGTCTTTCTTTATCATTCATGACATTGAGACTTTTGAAGAATACTGAAAAGTAGGGAAGATATTACTGAAAAAGTATATGTTGTAGAATTTCCCTCAATATGGGCTTGTATCATATTCTTTAATGATTTTTATTGAAGCTATGCATTTTGGGGAATGAATAGCATAGAGTTGTGCCCTTTTAGTGCACCACATCAGGGATATACAATTATTCATTACCGGTGAAGGTCACCTTGAACACTTGGTTGTATGTCTCCAGCATTTTTCTACTAGAAGATTACTATTTTTTTTATCTTTGCACTTAATAAATTTCTTATAGGAGATACAGCAAGATCATGCATGATCAAGTGTTGTAGCTGTTGCCTCCAAAAAGGCCAATCTCCAATGTGCTTCCCAGGCACCCAGTATTTAATCTATCATAGATTAGCTCATTGCAAAGCAATTGTTACTCAGCCTTTATACCTCAGCAATGACTAACATATTTGGGCATGCCATTTAGACCATTTCCCCACACACCCAAAAGGCTGCCAGTTTTGAGTGTTCTTTAGGGCAAGAAAGTGCTTTGTAGCATGTTTAAGATGTTGTATTAGCTTCCATGATACTAAGACCTTGTAAGTCAGTACATTTATTCAGAAATATCTCAGGCAAATAGGGCTTATATATGGTGCCTGTAAAAAAAAATCTCCCCTAGGATTACTATGAGTTAAAGGAGTTTATACATGTAAAGTGCTTAGAGTAGGGACTGGCACTAAATACCCAATCAATACATATTAGCTTTTATTTATCATTTATTGAAGGTAGTTTTTACAATCTTGTTGAATAAACAGAAGAATCAATGAATAAGAGCAAGAGAAGGACTGGATAGAAAATAAAAATGGTCTAGCTCTTGGGTGAGGTGTAGTAACCATACCAACTATGTTTAAAGTGTTATGTGAACTTGAAAAAATTGTTCTTAATTACATAAATAGTTTCATTCTATATCACTGATTTCTAACTAGCAACACTAAAGATGCATCATCAGTGATGTTATACATTTATACACGGTAATGATTACATTATAATTGTTTTAAAATCACAGGAAAATGAAAAACTATTCTGAGTAATGCTTTCTTATTACTCTGGGGTTCTGATTTTCCTCTGGAAAGAACTCTCTAATTCATTAATTCCAGAAAATTGCTAGGCACCAAACAACAGCACACATTTGTTAAACTGTCAAGACAATGAAGCCTAGTTTTTTAGCACTTATCTCCAAAGTGGGGTAGCTCACACTCTAGAGGGATGCAAGATGATACACTTGAGGGAAGGAAGAAATATTCGAATTTCAAGTTATAACTATGCATGAATAAAAAGGAAGAAAGAAAGCTCTACCAATGTTTATTATGTGGCACCCTTACTTGATCTATAAGTCTATTTGATTCCTAAGTCTAGAGTTATCGGTCACTCAAGATTCAGTATCTCCCTTACTAAATTTCATAATATAACATGTTACAATGGATTTCTGTTTACATCTACACAGTTAAGATGATTAATGGCTCATATCTTTTGGTTTTAACTAAACAAACCCTCATAAAATGGTTAAGTGGCTAGAAATGAGTTTTGCTGAATGGATGGACAGATAGATTGACTGAATAGACTTCAGGTAATGCTAATAATTCAGCCCAAGCAAACAAAATGTTAAAAGACACAGTTAAACTTATCCAAGTCTTCATTAGATAGTAAGTTTTTCAAAAATTGATGATTTAATCAGATCTGAGAAGTTGACAAACTTGCAGAGTTAATGATGAGGCTATATGAAGTATAGATTTATAGCTATTACTATTAATCTTTCCCAAAGTGTCTATTTTATATCAGAGCCCCTGTGAATGATGATTTCAGTTATGGCAGTCACTGAAAACATAGACATCAATGAACTAAACCTTGAGCTAGATTCTGAATCATTATTCAAATGTTAAACTGAAATTTCAAAGTAGTCAAAATTGTAATTAAATACTTTAAAGTCTGTGAGTGGCTAAAGAAATGCATATAAGCCTTCAATTTAGCAAATTTAGGACAGTTTAAATACTAAACAATAGAGCAATAGACAGTAAATTATACTATTACCATGCAATACCATATAATAGAATATGAGGCAGTCATTTCAAATTACAGTTAAAACGTATGTATCTATGTTGAAATATACATATAGTAATCTGTAAATAAGTTACCATATAAAATATAATATATATAAATATNTATATATATATATATATATATATATATATATATATATATATATAAATTGGTTATAAACAAACAATACCACTTGTTTGTTTATTTGGAGACAGGACACTCTTATTAAGGCTGGCCTCAAACTCCTAGGCTCAAGTGATACTCCTGCTCTCAACCTCCCAAGTAGTTGGGATTATAAAAAAAGTATTTCTGTACCTGGCTTGACAATTTTTTTTTTTTTGCCATACAAGGAATTTAACCCAGGGATAGCACATGATAGGCAAGTGCTCTACACTGGAGATACATCCACAACCATTTTTATTTTGAGACAGGTTCTCACTAACTTGCCTATACTGGCCTTGAACTTGGGATCCTCCTACCTCAGTCTCCCAAGCATCTGGGATCATAAGCATGTTTCACCATGCATGGATTAACAATCTTCAAAGTAAATAAAATTTGCAGTTTATTTTAATTAAAGGATAATGAATAATTTTATTATTTTTATTACTATTATCATTGTTATTATGACACTCCAAATGGCTTTTTTTTTTGGGGGGGGGTTGTTGGGGATTGAATCCAGGAGTGCTTTACCACTGAGCTGCATCCCCAATCCTTTTTTATTAAATGTTTTATTTTTTGTTATTTTGAGGTAAGGTCTCACTAAGTTGCTGAGGCTGACCTGAAACTTGCAATCCTTCTGCCTCAGCTTCCCAAACTGCTGCAATTACAGTCGTGTGCCTCTGCACCCAGCTTGCGTACAACTTAAAACAGAAGAAAAAACAAAACTGATCTTGGTTGATGCTGCTTATCTCTTAGTCTCCTTCATAGTCATTCTTTCTTTGTTCAACCCCTGAAATCACTATCCTTTAGAATTCTGTCATGGAACATCTTCTCTTTCACTCTATACTCATCTTAGACAAAATGCAGCAATTTTTGTGGATCCATCCATCATGGGGTTATATGAGATTGACTCCTTTTTTAAAAAAAAATAGTGCACTGTAGTTATACATAATAACAGGGTTCATTATGACATATTCATAAATGCATATAGCAGTTTTCTCTATTACAATCCCCAGTATTATCCCCTTCCTCCCTGTCCCTAATCCTCTCCATGTTTTTGCTCCTCCTTCTATTTATTTATTTTTTAATTGGTACATTATACTTCTATATAAAATTGGAATGTGTTGTGATATATTCATTCACGCACAATAGCCTAATCTGTCAGCTGTATTCCCCAGTTCAGCCTCTTTGCCTGCCCTCTTCCCTCTCCCTTGGTCTCTCACTTCTATTCTACTGTTCTTCCTTCTATTTTCATAAGACCCCCCCTTTTTAATTCTTTTTCTCTCTCTAGCTTCCATATATAAGAGAAAACTTTCTACCCTTGAATTTCTGACTCCGGTTTATTTTATTTAGCATGCTATTGACTCTTAAATGTCTTCCTCCAAAATTCTCCGCATATATTTTATCTGGTTGCCCCACAGGCTACCCAAATGTAATATGATTACAACTGTATTCATTTCTCACGTTACCTATATCTTCTACCCTTCTCCCTTCATCCTCTGCATTGTCTATTTGTACAAAAGGTGAGATCGCCCCTAGATATTGCAGATTTATTCCCAAATTTAAACAGTCACTAAGACCAGACAATTCCACCTCCATAATATATCCTGAATTCATTCTCCTATGTACTCACCACCATTACCATATTACTATGGCAACATAAGTACATAATCCTCTGTTACAGTTAACCATCTCATAACTAGTGTCTCTATCTTCATACCTTTCCTATGGCCAATCATTTTTCAAACTCTACCCAGAGAATTTTTGTGAAACGTAAATCCTTATGTTTCACACTTGAGCACAAAATGCATAAATGACTCCTTATAACCTACAAGATAGAATTTAAACTTCTTGGACTAAGTTGTGTAATTCAGCCCTTCTTCAATTTCAATCTTCATCCTCCTCTCAGATCATTCCTTGCACTGTAGGCTCCTACTATTTTGAAACTTGAGAGACTACCACATATTTTTCTATGGCTCAGTATCACAACCATTCCTTATTTCCTAGTTTGGGTTGACTGCCCCTTCTCTGAGAACCCGGAGTCTCCCAATCCTAACTTTTATTCTTGGGATATCATCCCAAACACATCTATTTACTTGTCTGGATTTCCTCACTGGAGGGCAAGTACCTCTGAGAGACCAAGGATTGTGTCCTTCCTTGTAGGTACATCCTAAATAAAACCTACCTCAGAGTCTGGCATGAAAATGGACCAAGATACAAACAAGAGATGGGTGATTATATAGTGCGGAATCTCTCCTATCACCAAGTGCTTTCTGAGGCTTGGGTAATCTTTCCACACTCAACACTTTTCCCTATGAAACCATCAAGGAGCACTAGCCACACACAAATTGGAGAAGTAACTTAGTCCCCACAGACTTCCCATAACATCCCATAAGATTACATCATCTAGTGATGTCAGAACCAATTGTTGTAGCCATGAGGTACACTGTTCCCGCCTATCTTTAAAAATAAAACTTGCTAATCAGACATGAGGAACACAGTGAGCTCTCTTCAACTTTTGAGCTGAGACCCTGATTTTCCATGGAGGCCCCAGCCAATGACTGAACATGGCAGGTTGGACCCTGGCTACTTAGTCACATCTGCATCAGGTTGAGGGCTCTCCCTCTTTTCTTCCTCCTACTTCCCTATATCACATGCACCAGGTCTGCATCATGTTCAGAAAGTTTTCTCTGCGTGATCCTGCTACCTACATTTTGATCCTTCAGAGGCATTACACATTACATTAAACTTCTAATTCCATTTCAGCATCTTTTCCTAGTTCGGAGTCCAGGTGGACCCAATTCTATGTCAGCAAGCATTGTTCTGCTGTCTGAATTGTTTCCCTACTTCAGGGAAATCCATATCATTAGGTGGCTTCCAGAGCAACTGCTACAAGGGCTTGAAGAAGCAACCTGGAGGTATGATGGAATTAATATCCACCCCTGGAGCAAACATTAAATAATGGAACACATAAGATGGAGTCAAGCAAATAAATTTTCTTTCCTCTCCTCCCTCAGGTGGAACCTCCCAAAACATGGATTCCCCATAAGTTTGTGCAAAGATACCTTCCCAAATATGACTGAATAAACCTGCTGAGCAGTCAGAGGTATCACTTCAGGCCTTATAAACTGTGGTCAGTATAGCAATACATTGTTTCATTTTATTGCCTTGCTTTTCCTGCCTATTGGCCTTTTTCCCTCGCTCTCATTGCCCTGAGGATTCCTCTTCCAAATAAAGCATTAGCCTTTGATCCTTGCCCAAGGTTCTGTTTTCTAGGGAACTCAACTCACAGAAATGATTTTTACCTTAAAGAGTCTTTAAGATGGTTAAATTAGATAATGAGCCAGGCGGGCAAGAGGCACTCAATAATATTTAGCTAAATTCTTGTTTGGCTGTCTTTCAGGCAGGAGAATAGGAGCTAGAATGGGAGATGAGAATTTTGGAGTCCACAGAGAATGTACAAATAATGATTCCAGCTTCTGTCTACCCTGTCTGTTCTGAAATACTGTGGGGTCCAGCCCTTTGTGAAAACAAGATTTCTCCGTGTGGGCTCCTGCGACAGGACAAATACAGTCACCTGCAGTATCAGAAGGTAGGAGAGCTTTCTTTCTGAGCCAGGAAATTGGTTTCTTTATTCATTGCCTTGTGAAGTTGGAATAGAATCCTTCTTTTTGTGGAAATGCTTCATGAATCCTTGTACTGCATCTGTAAACCATATACAGCTTATGAGTTACCACACATGCATTTAGGAGAAATGATCCAAAATTAGCATTTCTCCCAGTTCAAGCACTATGAAACCAGAGATTATTGTACAGTGATTTTTAGAACAGAAGGCTTGCATACTCAGGGTATATTGCTATTAGCATCTGTATCTAATTGACATTTGTGGTTCAGGTGCAGAAGTATAGATAGTTGAGGAAAGAGAAGAGCAGTTGTCTGTTCCTGAATGCTGTCGATTTGCCTCCCCCAGGGTGAAATTGCTATCTTGTCTCAGGACTATGGAGCACTCAGTGAGAGGTGACTGCAGAAATGGTAGCTGAAAGCTCTAAGTGATCAGACTATTACATTAGCTCTGAGCATTTATTGTAGCAAGATAAGTTGAGTCCACTTTGTATTAGTTTGTTCCCCCCAGCAATCTAGGCAGGAGGTAACTATTAGAAAAGGAATTAAATAGTTCCCACTGCCAGCTTGCTCAAAGGACAGGAGGGTTAGCTCAATGCTTTACAAAATGAAATCCATGACCGCCCCCCCCCCACACACACACACCTCCACACACACACATTAGCATCCCTGGGGTGGCCCAGATGATTCCTTCCAAACAAGCACCCTGGGTGATTCTGATGAGCACTAAATTTAAAAAACCCTGATTTAATTGAACTAAATGATTACCTAGTCCAACGTTTTACATGCAGCTCACAGGAGGAAAACAAACACTAAATGAGAAAGTTTTATGATGGACAAGGTTCCCTCTCTCCTCCCCGGGAGGGGAAAAGGAGAACAACCCATAACTGGCCTTTTACTAACTGAGGACAAGGTGGGCTCCTGGATGCAGGCATTTTGGTACCTAGCTAAGGGGAAACTGAGATGCAGATACATTTAGTTTATGGAAAGTGGGTAATATTGATGTGGTTTTCAATCTGACCAAGTTATTGCTGATGGTTATAGTACAGCAACGGCTTCCAGGCATACTCTTACTATACCAACTTACCCTAGGTAGTAAATGTGTAGTAAAATGAAGACATGAATAGTCTTGTTGTGCTATGTTACTTCAGGTTGAACACTAACAAAATCTAAAATGCTCCAAGTTCCAAATTTTCTTTAGTACAAGTGGAAAATTCCACACCTGACTTCATGTGATAGATTGCAGTTAAAACACAGAAACACTAAGAATATTGTATAAAATCAATTTTAGGCTATATGTATAAAGTATATATGAAATATAAATTAATTTTGTGTTTAGACTTGGGTTTCAGCCCCTAGGAAAGCTCATTATAGATAATCAATTTTCTCCTAAAGTCTTGAACATTTCTAGTCACAAGCATTTTGGATTTGGGATACTTAATCTCTACATCTGTATATTCATACATCCACGACTTGAATCAAGATAAAGAACTATTCCATCACTACAAAGACCTCACTCATACTAGCTGTTTATACTCATACCCTTTCCTCCTCTATCTCTAACCAATGGCAACCACTAGTTTGTTATCCATCTCTATAATTTTGTCATTTTGAGAATGATATCTAAACTGGATTGTATTGTATGTGACATTTTGTGTGTGTGGTACTAGGAACTGAACTTGGGCTCACACATGCTAGGCAAGTGCTCTACTACTAAGCTTCATCACCAGTATTTTATTTGAGACAGTCTTGCTAAATTTCCTAGGCTAGAAACCCTCCTATCTCCTTCTCCCTAATAGTTGAGATTGCCAGATGTGCTCCATTATATTTGGCCTAGAATGTGACTTTATATATATATATATATATTTTTATTTTTATTGGTTATTTTAGCTATGCATAACAATAGGATTCATTTTGATATGATTATGAAATCATGAAATATAATTTTTCTTGTTCAGTCCCCAGTACTTTCCCTTTCCCGCTCCTCCTTTTTCCCCCTGTTCCCTTCCCTGTACTGATCTTTCTGCTATTTACTTGGTTTTTTTAAAATTAGTGTCTTGTGGATATACATGATGGTGAGATTCACTGTGGCATTTTCACATATGTACACAGTAAAGTTAAATCAGATTCATTCCACTCTTTCCCTATCCCATTCTTCTTCCTTTCCCTTCATCCCCCTTTGTCTACTCCACTGATCTTTCTTCTATTATTTTTTAATCCCCCTTATTTGGGGAATCAGAGAAAACATTCTACCTTTGACTTTTGGGGGCTGGCTTATTTCACTTTTTATGCCTGAATAGTATTCAGTGGTATGATATACCATGTACATTTTCTTTAAGCACAGTAAAGTAATTTAATTATATATAGTTGCATTCTTCTGGGAGCTCAAAACATTTTGCAGGTATTATCTTAATTATTTTCATAATAGAAAGGGTAAATTCTTTTAATCTGCTTTTTACAGATATGGAAACTGAGGCACAGAGTGGCCAAATCCTTTACTAACAATAGCACAGTGGGTTGTTTACATATTTGTCTTTTTAAAATGGGATTGTTAATAATGCCAGTCCTATCTCATAGAATTGCTATAAGTGTTTCTGAAAGCTTGGTCCTTGTCCCTGATGCCAATCTAATAACAAGGACATGATTTTGAGGGGAAAAAAAAGAATGTTTATTACTTTGCTAGCAAAGGAGAAACACAGGGGACTCCTGTTCCAAAGGCTGTGATTCTGCCCATCAGCAAAAACAGGGGGCTTTTAAAGAGGTGACTCAAAGGCTACAATTCACGTGTTCTCTGTTGGAGTTGTAATTCACTTGTTAATATGGGAGATAGTCATTTCTGAGATATTCTGTACCATCCCCAATGTCTGGATTACTGTGTTTTGGTAGGTGTGTGTTCAGGGACAGATAACTCTGCCTAGGATAGAGAAGAAAAGTAATCCTATTTCCCCTCAGATTAGGGAGGGGGAGAGATTAGGGAGGAGCAGTGAGAGAAAAAAGAAACATGTCTCTTTTATTTATTTATTTATTTTTGTTTAAGAGAGAGAGAGAGAGAGAATTTTTTAATATTTATTTTTTAGTTTTTGGCGGACACAACATCTTTGTTTATATGTGGTGCTGAGGATCGAACCCGGGCCGCACGCATGCCAGGCGAGCACGCTACCGCTTGAGCCACATCCCCAGCCCCAACATGTCTATTTTAAAATAAGTTGCAGTGGCAGAGCAGCAAGGGCTATATTCAAAGCATAAACTGGGCCACTGTGACATAAGCACACATATAACATATCTTTTGTATGATTTCAAACCAACTAAAACTTACATCTTACTTCAGCTAATACTGCATTAATTATTTCCTTTGAAGATTTACAATCATTTTGGTGTATCATGGTACATTTAATCATTCATTCACTGAAATACATTTTGATGGTTTCCCATTTGGGGCTATGGGCATTTGCATATGGGTTTTTGTATAGATATAAATATTTCTTTACTTAGGAAAAATGTTACAGATTGTAATTGCTGGGTTATATGTTAATTGTGGTTTAGTTTTTAGTAGATGCCTCAAATGATTTTTTAGAGTGGTTATACTATTTTCCATTCCCATAAGCAAATCCAGGTTTTCTGCATCCTTGTCAGTTGTTGTGGATAAACTATGTCCCCACATAATCCATATGTTGAACCCCTATTCCCCAATACCTCAGAATGTAACTGTATATGGAAATAAGATCTTTAACAAGGTAACTAAGTTAAAATGAGGTCATTAGGGTGGGTTCTAATCCAATTTGATGCTGCAATATTATAGTAGGAGATTAGGACACAAACACAGAGGAAAGACAGAAGAAGATGAAGATGTGCATCTGTGAGCTAAGGAGAAAGACCTCAGGAAACAAATTCAACCATGCCACACCTTTTCTTGAATGTACCCTCTAGAAGTATGGGAAAATAAATGTGTTTTTTAGGTCACTGAGTTTTTGATACTTTGTTATTGCATCCTGAAGCAAACTAGTACACCAGCATTTAGTATTCTCACTACATTTTTAGCTATTTTAATAGGTGTGCAATAATATCCCATCAAGATCTTAATTTGCCTTAAGATTAATTTGCTAGAATGTTGAACATATTTTCATGTGTTTATATACCATGTGTATCTTCAGTGAATTATCTCTTCATGTCTTTTCCTTCTTTCTTCTCCTTGTTTCTGGTTGAGTTTTGGGAGATTTAGTTTTTCCATATCCTAGATACAAATCCTTTTTCAGATATGTGCTTTGAAAATATTTTTTCTCAGTCTGTACTTTGTCTTTTCATTCTCTTAACAAAGCCTTTCAAGATTAAACTTTTTAATTTTGAAAAAGCCTAAGTTATGGAGTTTTTCTTTTATGGATCATGCTTTTGGTAGAACTAAATATTTTCACTAGGCCCTAGGTCTCAAAGGCTGTTCCCATGTCCTCTTTTAAAGGTCCTAAACCTTTTCCTTTTCCATTTAAATCTATGGTCCATTTTGAGTCAATTTTTTTCTTTCTTTTTTTATTTATTTCTTACATAGATGACAACAGTGGAGTGCATTACATTCATAAATATCCATTCACAGCACAATTTTTTGTAACTCTGAGTCAATTTTTAAAATAAAGAATGGTTGAAGTTTTCCTCCTTATGGATATCCAATTGCTCCAGCATGATTTATTGAAAAAGATTATCTTTCCTCCATTGAGTTTCTTTTGCTCCTTTGTCAAAAATCAGTATGTGTGGTTCTCCATCCTGTTCTACTGCTCTGTGTATCTAATCTTCCACTAATACCACACCAATATTCTAGTTATAAATTAGGCTTAAACATCAAGTAGAGTGCTTTCTCCTAGTTTATTCATTTTCAAAATTATTTGATCTACACTAAATTCTGTGCCTCTCCATATGAATCTTCAAATAAGATAGAATATGTCAATAAAAAGTTGCTGGGAATTTGAGAGAGATTGCATTCAAATCTACAGATTGATTTGGGAAAATTTTATATCTTTACTGGGAATATTCTAACCCATGAACATGTTCTATCTCTTCATTTATTTATATCTCTCCACATTTATGGTAGTTAACACACCTTCACATTTCTCCTGGTCAGAGTGTTTTATGTACATGAATGGTAGAAATAATCTTCTCCATATATTATGAGAATATGTCTGAACATTGCTATAGTTTGTATCTTGGATATCCATCTGTTAAAAATTTGGCCCCCTAGGTAGTAGAATTGAGTGATGATAGAATCCTTCAGATTAAAATATAGTGAGTAGTCTTTAGGTCACTGGAGGCATGCCCTCAAAGGGTTTAGTATGACAACCCCTTCTTACTTCTTTCACTTCCCTACCAGGAAGTGAAAAGGTTGCTTTTCCCCATGCTCCTACTATGATGTGCTACCTCACCACAGGCCCAAAACAATGGTGTCAATCAATTATGGACTGGAACCTCCAAAGCTGTGAGCCAAAATAAACATTCTCTGTAATAATTTAATCATGTAAGGTAATTCATTACAGTAACAAAAAGACAACTAACATAGCACCTCATTGTAGCTTGGCACTAAAGAAGTCTAGGCTGTCCACTAGGATTTTGTTGGCAGGGGTAAGAGTTTTTCCTGTGATATTTGGCTACAGTAGAGCAGTTATTATCCCAAAATTTTCTGTCTTACCAAGCTGCTCTTTTCTGGTTCTTTGGCTAGAAAGAAAAAGACTATATTTGAGGCTTTTTTAAAATCCTATGCCAACTGGCATTTGGGGATTGTCACATTCTCCAATACCCATCTTGGTATTAACAAGAGAAAAAGGAAACCAAGGGAAATCAGTGGCATGTTGTTCCTGAGTCCCAAAAGTATCTTTTTGTTCTTTGTCTTTTTATGTTTCAGGGTTACTTATGTTTGTTTTATCCATAATATCCATGGTTTCTTGCTGTCCTTAGCCAAAGAAATAGGGTAAAGTACATCTATACTATCCCTCCAGAAAGGGTATATATGTGTGCGTGAATGTAATATGTGTGGTATATGTATACATATGTGTGTGTGTGTGTGTGTGTGTGTGTGTGTGTGTGTANCACCTGAGATCTCAGCTACTTGGGAAACTGAGGCAGGAAGATCTCAAGTTTGAGGCTAGCCAGAGCAACTTAAAAGAAAAAAGAAAGAAAAAGAAAGCCTGTATAGAAGCTATCTAACCTTATAATGTAATGTTGGTCAAGGGTAAATCACTTTTAGACTTCAGACAAGAATACTAAAAGACAAGGAATATCCTAATTAAACTGTCTTAGTAGACAAGACATTAGAGAGAGAGAGACACACACACACACACACACACACACAAATATTCCCTCAATTGGTTAAATATTTATTGAGCATCCTGTGTATCTATACTTTTGTTAGTTGCTATTCTGTATGAAAGTAGTCTCTCTTCCCTAGCTTGTTTATGGCTTAGTTGGAGAGATTGTGTATGAGTATGTGTGTGTGTGTGTGTGTGTGTGTGTGTGTATATATATATATATATATATATATATATATATTTTATTTAAAAATGACATATACACATCTATGTAATTTTAAATAAACATTTTATAGTTATAGATTTAAAGAAAAATTGCAAAAACAGTAGAGAGTTCTCATATGCTTATACCTAGTTTCCCCTATTACTAATATCTTACTTTTGCATATACATCTATCACAATTAATGTACCAATATTAATACATTATTATTAACTAAAACCTAGAAAAAACAAACTAAAAGTCCATGCTTTATTCAGATCTCCTCAGTTTTTCCCTAATATCATTTTTCTGTTCCAGGATCCTGTCATATTCCTGCTATGTTCAGGATACCATATTATGTTTAGTAAACAATTTTCTAAAACTCCTCCTATGACAATATCTCAGACTTTTAAATGACCTTGACAGTTCTGGGGAATAATGGGCAGATATTTTGTAAACTGTCCCTCAGTTAGGATTTATCTCAGTTTTTTCATGATTAAACTAGGGTTTTAGAATTTTTGAAGAGAAGGCTACAAAGATAAAATATCAATACCATCACATCACAAGGACCCTACTACCAAAATGACTTCATACTGATGATGTTAACTTTGTTCTTGTGGCGAAGGTAGTGTTTATCAGATTTCTTTATCCGTTATTCTATTCCCCTCTTTCATATGGTAAACTTTGGAAAGAAGTCACTATGCATAGCTCACTCTAAGGAGTAGGGAGTTATATATCTACATGATTGAGGAAATAGTATCCACATACATCATTTGGAATTCATCTACATAGGAAATTAATTATTCTTCATTTATTTATATCAGTATAGACTCAAGGATACGCATTTTATACTTTGGGCCATAATTCAATACTATTTTTACTTGTGGCTCAAGTACTTTCAGCTTTTGCCACTGAGAATTCTTTCAGTGTTTCTGTGTCCCTTTGATTTACTGTCATTATTGTGTATGAGTACATTTGCTTGCTTTTGACTTCTTTGCTTTCTATATAATATTTCCATGTTCATCTTTTATGTTTCCTGCCTGTTCTAGTATCACCCAATTCTTCATGGACTTATGGTTCCTTTTATTGGAGAATAGTATTATAAACCAATTTTTTTTTCCTAATGTGCCTGTTGCGTCTTGATTTTCTCACTGTTAAAGGACATAAATGTGGATATACTAACTCATATATACATATTTATAGGTATTTCTATATGTAGCCGTCTGTATATATATCAAGGTATATGGAGTTCATACTATTTCCAAATCTAACTCATTACCACATGAATCATTCTAGCTTCCCTCCCCTTCTTTATCTGTAACCTCCCATTCAATGAGAAACTTGGCTCCTAACATTGATAGCAATGTTTATGTAATTATTTATGTATTCATCTATATAATTATTCAAGTATACAAATATAGTGATTTCAAAACTGTTAAACTATGTCCCTATGGGAAAGAATTTTATCAAACTGAGTACAGTGTTTATGCATATTTCCTTCTGCCTTTTGTCTTATATACTCTTCTCATTTCAAAAATTACTTAGGTCAACATGTTTTCCCAAATAAATTTTGTAGGTAATTTTGATTAAATTTGTTGTTCCCCTGAAGGGAAACTTTCAAAATGATACGTACTTTAGGATCCACACAACATGAAACTGCCCTGTTGGAAGATGTGGCTCATATGTATTTTTCCCAATATATAATGGATTGAAGAAATTAGGGATAAACTTTCCACACTAAAGAGGAAAATCTAGTATTATAAATAAATGAAGATCTTAAGAAAAAAGACTGAATGCTAACAATGAACAATCTGAGAAATAAATTATGAAAACAATATTACTTATGATATCAAAAAGAATAAAAGTTACAAATAAATTTAAACTAGCAAATAAAAGAGCAATATACCGATGATAGAAAACAGACATAAAAATTAAAAGATATCTTGTGTTCATAAATCGAAAGAACTAATACTATTAAAGTGTTCATACTAATGAAAATGATCTACAGATTCGATGCAATCCCTATCAAAATTCTAATGGCACTAAAAATAGAAAAAAATCAAAATTCATATAGGTCCAACAAAGTTTCTGAATAACCAAAGCAACCTTGAACAAGAACAAGGTAATTGTAGGTGCTACACTTCCTGATTTCAAATTAAATTTACAAAGTTGGGGCTGGGGATGTGGCTCAAGCGGTTGCGAGCTCGCCTGGCGTGCGTGCGGCCCGGGTTCGATCCTCTGCACCACATACAAACAAAGATGTTGTGTCCGCCGAAAACTAAAAAATAAATATTTAAAAAAAAATTTACAAAGCTATAGTAATCAAAACAGTATGGTACTGGCATAAAAATAGATACATAAAGCAAGAGAACAGGATAGAGAGCCCAGAAATAAATCCACACATATGGTCAAGTAATTTTCAATAAGAGTGTCAAGAATGCACAATGTGAAAAGGATGGTCTCCTCAGTAACAGTGCTGGGAAAACAGGTATTTACATATAAAGAAAAAAAACTGGATGCTTATCTTACTATAGAGAAAAATCAAATAAAATGGATTAAATACTTAAATATAAGACCTGAAACTACAAATTATCAGAATAAAACATGGGGAAAAGGTCTTTTAAATTAATCGTAGCAAGGACTTTTGGTTATGATCTCAAAAGCACATGTAAAAGCAAAAATAGACAAATGGCATTGCATCAAACTAAAAAACTTCAATGCAGCAAAGGAAACAATCAACAGAGTAAAAAAGACAATCTCAAATTTGGGAAATAACCTTACCTTTTACAAGGCATACATTTTATAAGGGTTAATATCCAAAATATATAAGGAAGTCAAATGAATCAATAGTAAGAAAATAACAATTATTAAAAATGGGCAAAGGACATTGTATTAGTCAATTTTGTATTACTATGACAAACTACCACAGACTGGGTAATTTTTAATGAACAGAAAATTATTGGCTGATAGTTCTAGGGGATATGAAGTTTATGACGGAGGAGCCAGCATATGGCAAGAGCCTTGTTATTGTTATATCTTATGGCAGAAGAGCAAAGAGTTCATAGTTGGGAAGGGAGAGGGAAAGAGAAAAAGAGAGTGATTACAAGCAAAAGGAAGTCAAATTCATCCTTCTAAAAGAAACCCATTCGCAAGATAATAGCATTAATTCAATATGTCCTACTGGCCTAATTACCTGCCATTAGGCCCCACCTCTCAACCCTGTAGCAATGGGGATTATGTTTCCAACATACACTTTGGGGAGGAATGCAGTCAAACTACAGAAGATCCGCATAGATATTTCTCTAAAGATGACACACAAATGGCCAAAAAGTAGACTTGAAAATGCTTAACATCACAAATGCTTAGGGAAATTAAAATCAAAACCACAATGAGCTATCATCTCATAATAGTTAGGATGACTATTATTTAAAAATGAAGATAACAATTACTGGGGGGATATGGAAAAAAGGAAACCTTTATATACTCTTGGTGGGAATGCAAATTAATACAAACATTATATAAGTTAGTATGGAGTTTCCTCTAAAACTTAAAAATATAACTACCTGGGCTGGGGTTGTGGCTCACTGGTAGAGTGCTCACCTAGCATGTGTGAGGCCCTGGGTTTGATCCTCAGCACCACATAGAAATAAATAAAATAAACATATTGTGTCAAATTGCAACTAAAAATATAAATATTAAACAATATAACTACCATATCATCTAGTAATTCTACTTCTGAGTATATATCCAAAAGAACTGAAATTAAGATCTCTTAATATATCTACATTCTTGTGTTCATTGCACCATTATTTATAATAACCATGTTATAAAAACAACATAAATACCAAATCAAAGAATGACTGGATAAAGAAACTGTTGTTTAAAAGAAAGAGAAGTCAGGTATAGTGAGTGCATGCCTATAATCCCAGCAACATGGGGAAGGGCTAAGACAGGAGACTTCCAAGTTCAAGGCTAGACTGGGAAACTTAGGGAGACCCTGCTTCAAAATAAAATATAAAGGGCTAAGGGTATAGTTCCATGGTAAAGTACCCTTATGTTCAATCCCCAGAATCTCTTACACACACACCCCCACACACACACACAGGGAAGGGGAGGGAAGTCTGCTATTTTGCTATTTGTAACAACATGGATAAACCTGGAGGGCCTTATGTTATGTGAATAAGCCAAATACACTGAGTGATTTTTTTGTATGTATAATGTAAAATAGTCTTATTCATAGAAGTAGAGAGTATGGTAGTTACCAAGAGATTGGGGGAGGAAGAAATGGAAAGGTGATGGTCAAAGGGTAGTAAGTTTCAATTATGCAGGTTAAATAAGTTCTGAAGATTTAATGTACAACACACTTGTAGTTAACAATGTTGTGTTGCATGCTTCTCATTTGTTAACAAAGTAAACCTTATATTAATTGTTCTTTTGAAAAATAATTATAAACTGGAAACAGTGGCACACACCTGTAATCCCAGTAGCTCAGGAGGCTGAGGCAGGAGGGTTATTAGTTCAAAGTGAGCCTCAGCAACTCAGTGAGACCCTGTTTCTAATACAAAAAAAAGGGGGTGGGGCTGGGGATGTGGCTCAGTGGTTAGGTTTCTCTGGGTTCAATCCCCAGTACAAAAAATATATATAATAAGAGCAGGAATGTGGAACTTTTGAGAAGTGAGAAATATTTTTTTTGGCCTTGATGGTGATGGTTTCATAGGTATATGGGTATATACTTATCCTCAAATTCACAGAGATGTATACATTAAATATATATAACTTTTTATGTCAATCAAACATCAACAGCGTTTTTAAAGGAAAAAATCCTGAAAATTCCATATAAATAAATTCATTTATTTTTTAGTGCTAGTAGTTTGGTGACTTCAGGAATTTCTCTAATGTTCATGACTAGAAACTATCTGGGGGAATTGCAAAAGAAGGTGAAGAAGCTGCAAAGATATTTATGTTTATGTTGATAGAAAATAACAAAGAAGGGTCCATCCTGGATGAAATCTCTAATTTTGAATAAAAAGCCCTAAAGATTCTATTTTGAATGGAGAAATAAAAACATCTGTGTTTCAGGGTGCAAATATCAGTACAGATTTCCCCATGGCAGTAATTTATTAGTCTTATATATTTGTGTTTGTTAGTGCTTTGGTTAATATTTAACATAAGCTTTGAGTGATATGACCCAAGCCTATTTTTCCAAAAACTGTATTTTTTAAGGCACAGTTATAAACTTAAGAAAACCCATGTATAAGAGTTTAGTGTTTACTTCTCTGAAGCTAAATCATGAAATTGTGAATATGCCCTTCCCACATAAATATTTCACCTCATTCATATTTGTAACTTCAACCTGTAGCACAGTGACTTCTGGATGGTTAAATATACATTATAATATAATTTAGCATCTCCTTCTGACTTCCATTGGGTCTTACTGAGATCTTAGTCCCTGAGTATGCATCTTTCTTCTCCAACCACTCACCTTCACATCCCAGAGAGGTAAGATGGCCTTCTGCCTTGACATCCTTGAGATCTTCCCATCAGTAATTCAAAATCAAACATTTCATACATACCTGCCAGTTAATAATTAATTTGGCTCAATATTTTCATGGCAGACCCTACTTCTATATTCTGTTTGCTGTCAAGTTCAGTGATGGCTCTGGGAATGCCTAATTTGTGGTGTCTGCCTGCTTCAAATTGTTCTTATTCTGAGACAGAATTCTTTTGAGCCTGCACAACCAGCTACAATTAAAACTTGCATTTCTAGAACACTTACTTTTTCAAAACATCTTCCCAGAAGTTATCTCTAATGCTTTTAATGACACTATGGATCATACAGGGCAAACACTATCACAATCTTTATAAAATATCCATAACAGTTAAATGGCAGAGAAAAATAAATATTCTATCCCTACATCTACCCCTATTTCTAACGTTCTTATTCCCCTAACTTTTAATATAGTAGCAGTATGGTGCATAAAATGTGACTGCACCTTGAATTTATCTCCTATAAAAAATTCATACTCAAATATAAAAAAACAATTTTAAATATGAGGCAAAACAGTAATTTTCAAGAAATAGAATGGAGTTTATAAGGTAGTTAACATTTTTTAGACCTTCTCCCTTGAACCATCTTGACTTTAGAAATTTTTTGAAATGAGGGTCAAATTCTCTAGAAAGCAAGTCTATGGCCTATTGCTCAAAATTTATTGTCTGCTAGATAATCCATCTATCCAAATAGTTAGAAATATGCCTGAGGCATCCTTTACAAGCTCTGAGAACTGAGGATACCTGACTCAGGACTTGTACCCCAAGCATTTTGGCCCCACCTTCTCTATAAAATATAGTGGAATATTACTCTGAAAGCTGAGATATTTAGCTCCCAAGTAATTATTTTTATAGACTTGAGAACTAAAAAGGTTTACTCATTTTAAACACACACACACACACACACACACACACACACAAATACAGAACAATGCATAGAAATTCTTGCTGAAGATAAGGAAATTACTAAAATACAAAAGTATAAATAGCCAGAGAGAGAGAGATTCTTCCTGAGGCCTGATTGTCACCAACCCCTATATCCTTAGGTGCTTATTGTCTTGATGGCAAATTCCAGTGATGACCTTCAAATTCAATATAAAGAACCCTCTGATAGGGCCCCTCAGAAACTGTTGATAATAATATATATTACACATTTAATGACATCTGAGAAAGTAAGAAACATTCCCTTCAAGATTCACAATGGCTTTAAAAAGAAAACTGATTTACCTATTCCAAAAGGTAAAAAAATAACTACAAAGAATTTCCAAAAGAGAGAGCTCAATATTTGTTGAATGAATATTGGGTTTGAGGGATAAAACCACAAGGAGATCTGATTCCACTCTCCTTTGTGGAAACAACTGGATAGGAATCTTTCTTTGAGCTACAGTTTCCTTCTAAAATGATGTTTCTTTTGCTGAAGATGATCAAAGGAATTTGTGAAATTTCAGGCTCTGTGAAGCACAGGTCACCAGGGATATCTAAGGAGCTCAGCAACAAGAATTCATGCCCAGCTCAAACTTTGTGATGACTTATGTCTGGACACCTCTCTCCTTGTGTCACTATCATTGTGCTCAAGTTGTAGGTTCCAGGAGAACCCAATTCATCCAGCTTGGCCCATAAGGGTACATCTAGGATAAAGGGAGTTGAGGCAACATAATTGAAAATCCATCCAGTCTCATCTCTGATGGTGGGCTCGGGGGCTGGAGGAAGCATTTTGCAAAGAAAAAATAAGGTGGTGTTGTTACCAAAAGAAAGCGGAACTCAGGCCTGGTGCAAATTGAAAAATGGTGCTCCCTCTAAGTAGAGGTAGTAGAAAAGGACACTTTCTCCATTTCAGAGGCAGAGAATTCAGCCCCATCCTCTATTCATTTAGTAGGCATCTTTGTGCAGTGAAAAAACTGCATATATGTAGTTTGCACATACTGGCCATACATCAGACTTCCACTACATAGGGATGCTCAGAAAAGGTAACTTTCATTTAAAAACCCATTATGCCCCTCAGTACCAATTGTCTCCAATGTTACAATGCTCATTCACAAAATCTATTCAATTTGCTAGCCATTCACACTGGGCATTTCCTCTGTATGTTACATTTGGGTCAGATATATTTTCCATTTTATCTTTGAAAAAATTGGAGATCCAAGTGACTATGTCAGTCATACTCCCTATGCCATAATTTACATCAACTTCTTATGATCTTCAGGCCTTCTCTATCCACTGTTTTTTCAGCTTTCTTCTGGAACAATGGTCAGCAAAGCAAGTGCTTACATATGGCAAACCAGGGATTCCTGTTAGTTTTATTCCTGTTTTAGTTATATTCTTGATTCTCAGCCACACTGTCTCATGCAGCCATTTTTATAATGGAGCTTGGGCAAAATGGACAAACATTTTGACAACTAAATGAACAGAAGATCCTGGGATGCCATTATTGGTCCTTGTTGAAATGACCCCTTACCTTATTCCCATTTAGAATGACACAGTTAAAAAATCTTGGATAAATAATTTAATCTACTTGAACCTCAGTTTCCTTAATCTCTGCTGTACAGATAATAAACCCTACCTATTAAAAGCAGACTATAATAAATATTCACTGAGATCATGTAAGCAGGCATAAGGGCTCTCTGATGAGTCATAGGCTTCCCCTCCATCCTTGCCTGTGTGATGAGAAATTTGATTCTCTAAACTTTCTTCTATTTGTACCATGGAGAATATTTTCTTCTTTTATGGATTTTCTGAAATCCAATGTCACAATTCCACCTACACTTGCTAGAACATTAGAAAGTGTAATGGATTTTCAAAGAGGATACAAAAGAGTAAGATTCCCCATTAGATTCAGATAGACAAAGAAAGTACTGCTTAGCCAATATCATTTCCCCCCAGTGCTACCTTTTCTGTCACTGTCACAAATTCAACCAGAATCAGAAAACTGGCCTTCAAAGTGTACCCAAACAAGGGAATGAGACATCTGATGGCAGAGAAGGGACAAGATATCTGTATGTTCTAATCAGACATCTATACAGTTTCTTGACATTTACTTTTATAGTTCCTATAAAACAAGTGGGTATCCTTCAAAAGAGTTTCTCTTTTTATCCCTTATATAGCCAGGTCTACATCAGCACACATTTTAGGCAGGTTTATGTCATTCTAATCATTTGCTAAGCAAGAAGGGAGATGGGTAAGTCAACCATTGGCTAGACCTCAGAAAATGAAAATTTTTGGCATGGCTGCTGACTAGTATTTTTCTGTAGACCCACCAGGAAAAGGAACAGAGGCAGAAGATGCCATAGATTGAAACAATATGCCTTCACTCACAAAAAAAGGGCTCTAGTATAGATCTTTTGCTCCTTATCTCTTCTAAGACATTCCTATTTTTAGGACCCCAAGAATAAATATCATTTGCCCTAGAAATAGGCCTTTTTGACCTCAGGAAGGGTAGGTTTGCTACAGGAGAAATGCCTTCTTTGTGTGTTTACAAAATATATGTGAAATAAGCCTTCTAGACCAATGCATTATATGAACATAAACAGAACTGTAGTCTTCCCTTTCCCTTGGTTTTGCTTTCTGCAGTTTTAGCTATTCACAGTCAACTGTGGTCCAAAAATATTAATATGTCTCTTGACTCTTTTTAAGAGAAACTATATTAACATAACTTTCACTACAGTACATTATTATGCTTGTTATATTTTGTTATTAGTGTGTGTGTATGAGATAGATAGATAGACAGATGGATAGACAGATAGACAGACAGACAGATAGATAGATAGATAGATAGATATGCTGGGAATTGAACCCAGGGCTTCACACATGTTAAGTAAGTAGTCTAACACTGAGGTATACTGCCAGCCCCTATAAATTAAATTTTATCATATATATATATGAAAAACACATTCCATACAGTTTTTTGTATCTATGAGGAGAGTTCCAGAACTTCCAACAGATACCAAACTCCAAGAATACTTAAATCCCTTATATAAAATGGTATAGTATTTGCAAAGAAGTTACATGCATCTTCCCATATACTTTAAGCCTTCTATAGATTACTTATAATACTAATATAATGCAAATGCTATATAGTTGTTGTAAATACTGTACTATTTAGGGAATAATGATAATAAAAAAGTCTATACATGTTCACAAGAGACATAATTTTTTTGTTTGTTTGGGTACCAGGGATTGAACTCAGGGGGTCTTAACCACTGAGCCACATTCCCAGTTCTTTTATTTTTTTTATTTTGAGATGGAGTCTCCCTAAGTTGCTTACGGCCTCACTATATTGCTGAGACTGGCTTTGAACTTGGGGTCCTCCTGCCTCAGCATTCTGGGCCACTAGGAGTATAGGCATGCACCACCATGCCCAGCTGAAAGATATAACTTTTAAAAAATATTTCTTTCCATGGTAGTCTAACTACATAGTGTTCAGACATCTACTGAGGGTCTTGGAAGTGTCTCCCATGGATAAGAGGTGACTATTATTTTTGTCTTCTGCTTCCAAGGCCTATTATGATAATCTCAGTGGCTAGGAATAAATGCTTATGATTCAAAGTTTGAATGAACACTTTTAGCTTTGTTCAGGCAGAAAATTACTGAGGAAGACTCCCAATATGCACTCATTTCCTCCTCCCCAACATATAGAGTAAAATAGCTCCAACAGAAACCTCTGACTCTGATTCAGTTCTATGAAAGGATAAGTCTCACCCTCCGCTCTGATGAACACAGACATCAATTCCTAAGGTATGGATGGCTGCATTTAAAAAATAAAAGCCCTGGGCACCTACTTGCCTAAAACTATCATACAGATGTACAATATTGTTATTTATAAATGGTCTGTAAATAAGGTGTTAGGCAAATGCACAATCATTACTGTCATAGTATCATCCTAAATGAGACTACATACCTTTGCTGCTCAGTCTCTAATTTGAATATCAACCCTGCATTGAACTTCAGATATCTTAATCCAAATCACTTAATCCTATAATTAAGACAGGCTGCTTGCAGGGGGAAGTGGTATATTTTTATGTCCTCATGGTCTAAACAGCTGGGATTCTTTCACTTTTCTCTACTAAATTTGTTTTATAAAGATAAATGTTACAAGCTAAAGGCAGTCAGAATATCTAACCAATTAGAAAAGAATATGTACAGTGGGCAAAGTTGAAAAGAAACCATTCCACGAATGCCTTATTTCATCTGCAATTCTGAACTCTTTCAGGAATTTAACTCAGCTCAGTCAGAATACAGCTGTTAAGTTCTATTTAAAACCTTTTTGAACAAAAAAGATGTCCAAATGAAGTGATGTCACCTTGTAAATGTATTAATTAATAGGAAAATGCTAGATATCTGGGCACACTCATACAGTAAAGGGCAATGAGTACACATTCAGAAATAACAAACTTCTGCTTCAAAATATTTCAAAACCACATTTTATACATTATGTAGCACAGTACCAGTACATAGTGCTTTATGTAATAAATACCTTAAATTGAAGAAATTTGAATCACCTTTGAACCATTTCATAGAATATGTGTATCTGCAAGGTGAATACTAAAAAGTGGTCCTTAGACACATAGAATGTGATTTTTAAAAATTATTTATTAATTTATTCATTTATTTATTTATTTTTGCATTACAATTCTTAATAGAATGTGATTTTTAAAAAATCTATTCCCTAAATTTTCTTGGTCATGAATCCATAACTCACAGTGTCTTCAAATGTGATAAAAAGTTTGAATAAATTTCATTTAGCGTTTTCACTGTTGGAAGCCACTGAAGGAAAAGTCCATGTTTTCTCATAAAGATCAGTTAGCCTTGGTTTCCTAGTATTTTAGTGTACGCCATTAATTGCATGCTGTACAATATGATTAAGATTGGTTAGAAGTTAAACTTAAGAAACCGCTTGTAAACTTTGAAAATCTGGTTTCATGTAGAAATCACCACTTACTTCTGAGGAATGTTGAATGAACCATGTCATCTCTCAAGGTCTCTGCTTATCTGTCAGTTGGTAGTGATTTCAGGTTGTAGAGTCACCAAATGGCTTGAGAATAAAATAACATGCAAAAGACTTTCTGGAGATATACATACATGGAAAGAATCTTTACTATTGGCATTGCATTAGTTTATTTATTTAAGTATTCCACAAATATTTATTTATTTGTGGATATTTATTTTTTAATTTATTTGATACTGAGGATTGAACCCAGGGGGACTTAACCACTGAGTCCCAGCTCCAGCCCTTTTTATTTTTCATTTTGAGACAGGGTCTTGCTAAATTACTTAGGGCCTGGCTAAGATGTGTAGGCTGACTTTGAACTTGTAATCCTCCTGTCTCAGTCTCCCTAGTTGCTGGGATTATAGGCATGCACCACTACACCAGGCTTCCATAAATATTTATTCAGGCACTTGTTGCATGTAAGTATAGATTTAGGGAAACCAAATGAAGAAAATTTGTTTTCTGCAATTGAGAAGTTCCCAGTCTAGCAAAAGAGATAGATTTGTGAGCCAAGAGGAGGAGGATCAATGGCTGGCACAGGATTTCTAGGAGGGTTTCTCAAAAAGAGTTGATGTTTGAAATGGCCTAGGATCTGCTATTTGTTACCATCATGCAGAGAATAAAAGAGAGAAAAATGAAAAATTGAAATAAAACAAGGTGCAGAATTATTCTAGCACAAAAACACAGAGTGATGGGGCGTTGAAGGGAAGTGTAGGATATCTGTGTAATAGAGGGTAGGGAATGAAGTAGAAAACAAGATTGATTGGAATCCTAGGTTGCTTCCTCCAGAAGCAAACCCTATGAGGACGACTTGGGCACAGTTAACTTATTAAATGTTTCTAAGCAAAAGATTAAAGCACAAGGCGAATGAAGAAGGTATGCAAAAGGCTTCAGGCTTGTCCACATGGGAATTCTGAAATGCAGTTCATCTTTAAGAATGCGAAAGCAAAGTACCAAGCTTTCAAACTTTCATACATATCAGCCCACTAGCCATTGATCACCCAGGAAGGTGTAAAGTTCTAGTCATTACATTGTCTCTGTTTCTATAAGACAAGCACCTCTACTTAAGCCTAACAGTTCTCTGGAGCAGGGTTGAGGGTACAAGATTGTGGAGGCAAAACATATTAAAGCTGGAAGAGTTGAGTCCAGAAATGGCAAAGGGATCCAAAGGACATACATGCTGGCATTAGCAATAGATGCTATTTCCATGGTTGGTAAGACAGTCCAAGTTCTCTTATAAAATTGTGGAGAATTTTATAAGACAATGGTCTCAAAACACATTTTCCTCACATGTATACTAAAATAGTTCCTAAAAATAACATGTATGTCTTAAGGCATTTTTAAGTTAGTGTCTACAATTCTATTAATTTAATATTAATAAAATTCACCAGCATTATTCTAAAACCTGAGTCAAACAATGAAATTTTAAGATAGAAAAACAATATACCAATATCTCCCAGAACTTGATGTAAAAATGCACAAAATATTGTATTACCATTCAAAATATTAAGAAATCAAACTTAACAATACATAAAATGAAAAATATATCATGATAAACTGGGTTTCATAATACAAATGGACAGCTGGTTCAGCATTTACAACTCAATGTAATTCACCATATATACAGAGATATGAAAAATTGTGGTATATACATGTATTAAGATTTGTAATGCAAAAAAAAACAAAGTACATGTATAATGGCACAAATTGGCATGAACATACTTTATATACAGAGATATGAAAAATTGTGCTCTACATGTGTAATAAGAATTGTAGCATTCCACTGTTGTCGTGTATTTAAAAAAATAATAAAATCAATAAAAATTTCAAAAAAATGAATTTTAAAAGCCCTATGATTTCAACAGCATACTATAGGGACACAGCCACATCAATGTTTATAGTAGCACAATTCACAATAGCTAAACTGTGGAACCAACCTAGATGCCCTTCAGTAGATGAATGGATTTAAAAAAATGTGGCATAACCACACAATGGAATATTATTCAGCAATAAAAGAGAATAAAATAATGGCATTTGCAGGTAAATTAATGGAGTTAGAGAAGATAATGCTAAGTGAAGTTAGCTAATCCGCCCCCCCCCCCCAAAAC
>NW_026000249.1:30633400-30642331 GCF_001458135.2 Marmota marmota marmota
CTCCAAAGACTAACTTCCCCATCCCCCCCAGAAGAGCCGTCCAATGTTGAGGCCTGCTGGCTCACATGATCCTTACCCACCAATCAGACTAGCCCTGCTGGCTACATGATCTTTACCCACCAGTCAGACTAGCCCTGCTGGCTCACGTGATCCTTACCCACCAATCAGACTAGCCCTGCTGACTCCCATGATCCTTACCCACCAATCAGACTAGCCCTGCTGATTCACATGATCCTTACCCACTAATCAGAAAGCACCCCATGCCAACTGTCAAACCCTTCAACCATTAAACTGTCATAACCGTCAAATAACCCCCGGCTCTATAATATGCAGAGCTGTTCCTCAATAAACAGGCATTTTCTCCGACGACGAGCCTTGTTCGTTCTTTCACAATCAATCCAGGTAATGCTAAGAAAGGACTTTATAGTTATAAATAAAGTCCTTAATCAGTATATTTTAAAGGGAAATTATCCTGGACAATCTATCTGTGTGAGCCTGACTTAATCAATTGGAAGGTCTTAAGTATTAGGCTACACAGTGGTTGACAAAAAGAGAAAGGAAAAACAAGGAAGAAAGGGAAGGAGGGGAAAAGAAAAAGGAAGAAATTCTACTTTGGTGCAATATCTTGAGCTCTTTCCTATGGAGTTTCATTATGCTGGTGATCTGCCCTTCCTGTTCAACCCCTATAACTACATAAGTCAATTATTTTTAATAATTCAGTACCCTTCTCCTTCTTTTCCTTCCCCTCCCCTCCTTCTCCTCTGCCCTCCTTCTTCCCCCTTCTTCTTCTCTTCTTCTCTCTCTCACCCCCCAAACACATAGTCATCCTTTGGTATCCATGGGGGACTGGTTCCGGGTTGCCCCATCAATACCCAAATCTGAGGATGCTCAAGTCCTTTATGTAAAATGGTGTAGTGTTTGCATAGAACCCATGCACATCCTCCCTATGTTTTGAATCATCTCAAAATTACTTATAATGCCTATTATAGCATAAATACTACATAAATGTTTATTAAATTGTATTTCTTAGGCAATATTGACAAGAAAAAAAGTCTGCACATGTCCAGAACAAATGTAATTTTTCCCAAATATTTTGATCCATGGTTGATTGAATCTGTGGATATAGAACATGTGGAAATGGAGGGCTGACTTCATGCATATGTATATATGTGTATGTGTGCATGCATGTGTATCCAAAAAACTGATGGAAAAAATATATCCCCAAGAATGAAGAGCACCATGAATTTTCACTCATTGCTGTTGGAGATGTTAAGTGGTATAGTTTCTTTGGAAGACATTTTCAGAATGTTTAATATTACTAATTTACCATAGGACTCAGCAATCATAATCCCAAATATTTTTCAAAATGAACTGAAAACATACATTCATACAAAAAGTAACATTCAAATACTTTAACAGTTTTTCATACTGTCAAAAAACTGCAAGCAATCAAATGTCTTTCAATAGGTGAATGGATGAACAAATTGTGGTATATTATAATGGAGCATTATTCAGAGATATTATTCATGAGCAAGTCTGTACTTTCAGATTCTCCCACTCATTTAAAAAAAATAGTACTGACTCACACAACAATATGGATTAATCATAAATACATTTTGCTAACTAAGAGAAGCCAGACCTAAAAAGGATATGTATTCTAGAATTACTTTTATATGATATTCTGGAAAAGACAAAACTATATTAATTAAAAGCAGGTTAGCTTGTTCAGGTTATCATAATTAAATGGAAAGGGGAGTCATTAGTGACAAAGGAGAGGCATAGGAGAAATTTTAGTGTGATGAAGCCATTCTGTATGGTACTAGGTTAGTGGATACATGACTAAGTGCATCTGTCAAACCCAAAGAACTGGTCACAAAAAATGAACTTTGGAGTATGCAAAAATTCTAGAAAAATCAACCAGAATATCAGGAGACCTCCAGATGGGATACAGACTATGACAAGTTAATCTAACTGTATAATAAATTTATTACATAACCTCAGTGAAGGGTGTAGGGGGAAAGGCAGCTGATCCAAGTAACTTGGGAAAATTGTGTTATAATTTAAAAATGTAAAAGACAAAAAGAACTACATATAAACTAATTGTTAAACTTATTTCAAAGGAGTATGGAATGAATTTTGAACATTTTAAGTATATGTTATAACTGAACATACAAGTGCATAAGTGGTAGGTTATGGAATCATGCTTTTTACTGACAGAGAAAGAAGTTACAAATAAACTAAGGGAAAAATAGTTATTACTACTCTAATCCTATGAATTACATTTGTACACCATACACATGAATTCATGTTTATCTTAATATACATACAAATAGATACATAAAGAATAATTATATGGGTGTATATGTATATATTTATTTACTGACTAGTTCTTTATATTGAATGGCCTAGAAATAGTATCCCTAGTAGCAACAAAGCATACCTGGGTCATATTTTGATTTCTATATATCCTTCTTTAACAAAAGAACTAGAGCTTCTTAGAGAAATGACTGGTTCTAAGACTATGGCAGGGAATATGTAGGATAAGCTTGGAACATTTTTTAGTGCCAGAAATTAAGAAAGTGTTCAAAGACACAAATATGGAGGCATGCCAAAGGCAAACAGAAGAAAAATTGAAGGAATGTCTAGTAGACAACTATGTACACACCTGTAATTCTAGCTACCTGGCATGAGGAGCACAATTTGAGGTCAGCTTTAGCAACTTAGACCTTATACCAAAATTAAAAATAAAAGGGCTGGGAATGTTGTTTAGTGATGGATCACCCCTGGATTCATTGAAGGAAGGAAAGAAGGGGCAAAAAGGAAATAGAAGGAAAGAAGAAGTTCCAATAGCCAATACCAGAACGATGTGACCAAGAAAATAATGTATCTATATACACTCACACATATGGACACACATCAACACAGGCACACACAGACACACAGATCATAATTCAAGTATAAAGTAAATGTGGGAATAAATGAAGAGCACCCAAATAAGAATGAGCAAAAGCTATTTATTCAGTGATTGCTACAGCTACCAATGCTTGTATTTTGGCAGGAACTCAAAAGGTGGGCAGAAGAGAGAGAAAACTGTATGGTTTAAAAAAAATGAGTACTTCAATTGTGTCCTCATTAGACCTTGTTGGCATGGGAAAGCTGTAAACAAGCTAACTAGATGGTGTATCCTATGTTACTGATGAATATTTGGATTTCTCTGGATGGTTCTAGTTGGGAGAGGGGACAAAAATTAGGGAAGCTATTAAGTAAGTTCTGGTCAATTTGGACTGATTGTTAACACCAGTTGTTATTTGGCTTACTGTGTTCTTATTAGATTACAGCAACCTGACTTTCTGCACCTATGACTTATAGAAAATAGGCTGTCTTTCTAGGCTACATGTTGAAGATTATAGGTTGGTTTCCTGGGCTAGTGGCTGTGGGTTGTGGGTCAGAATTTTATTTTTATATATGATCTTGCCATTGTACATATATTGTACATATATTGTTCACTCAATATATGAGCCCATCCTATATAAATAAATGATTTAATAAATATATGGAACAGAAGGAACACATCTTCCCTACAGAAGAGCATATGTAGATATTTCACTCTTTCCAGGAAGTAACTAAATCCCCTCTCCCTTTAGTGTGAGTTGGACATAGTGACTTACTTCTAACCCATATGGGTATAGACATGGAAACATATTCACTTTATGATGGAGAAACTTGGCAAGTACTGTTGTGGCCAGGTAATTATGGTTAACATCACAGTGAAAAAGTCATGTTGGTAATATGAAGAAAATGGTGCCTCATTTCTATGATCTTCTTCACCAACCCATAATCCCAGTTTAATCATGAGGAAAACATCACACAAACCAAAACTGAGGGACATTCTATAAAATAGCTGACCAATAACCCTTTGAAACTATCAAGGTCATGAAAAATAAGAGAAGACTAAGAAATTGTCACAGACCAGAGGAGTCATAACAACCAAATGTAATATGAACTTCTGGAACACAGAAAAATACATTAGGCTAAAAATGAAAGAGATAAACTTAGAAGAAAGTAACAACTAAGAAAATATGAATAAAGTAGAGCTGATTATTTCTGTTAATGTTAACTTCTTAGTTTTGGCAAGTGTGAAGGCCAAAGAAATTCTCTATACTATCTTTGTGACATTTCTGTAAATCTGAATGTATTTAAAAACAAAAAGTTTCTTTAAAAATATGTATCTCCTCAGGTACTTTTAAGTTGACATCTAAACTTTTTCATCACAAGTTTAAATATTTGCAAAGGATATCATTTTCAGCATATTGTAAATATTGTTGTTTTAAATTAAAACTGTCACATCATTCTTTTAAATATATTCAAAGGACTATAAATACCAAAGAAATTTGAACAACAATCTTCAATTTAAAAAATACATGAACAAGCTCTCTCTTAACTGTCAGAAATATTAAATTATTCCTTTTTCTCCTTGAACTTATATTTTCAAATTACTCCCCTTACATAATTTTATCCTGTTGAGATACATTTTATGTTGTAAATTTCCAATGATTACCCTAACATATCTCACTGCAATGAGAAATGTGTATATGAATTGAAACTTTAAAATTACCTGTGACCTTAAGGCTTATGTGTTAATTATATTTCAATCCAAAGAAATTTTTCCTAGTAGTACACATTTGATCAAATTGGACTATATTACAAAAGTTGATAATTATCAAACCTAAAGGGTAATTTTTTCTTGGAAAAGTATATCTCAATGAGAAGAAGAAATGTTATTTTTGCTTAAGGAGGGCTTTTGATACCAACATTTGGAATTGTCTGTTTGTTACCCAGGAGGTATACCATAAGATTTTTGATTGAGTAAGAGGTGACTTTCTTTTGGAAAGCAGGATAAAGGAGATTGTGAAATAAAAGGGCTATGTGGGAGAATTTAGCTTGAGGCCTTGACCCCAAATGCCTTTTCACACAGAAAATAAGAATAAGTATGGCAGTTTAGGATTTATAAAGTGTTTCCTTTAAAACCATCCATGCCTGTGTCCCACTTGGCAAGACTCTCATATATATATGCCTGAGAATACAAATTCCCTATTCTATTTCATATATCCATGGGAGTGAAGGGGGGGACGTCCACTAGCCTAATCAACTCCATTTTGTCCCTGTCTGAATCTATTTCCTGTTTTTTTTTTTTTTCTGAACCATTTTCTTCTGCACTTACATTGGATTACAGGAACAAGAGGCCTGGCTGATAAACACCTTTGACAAGGGACTGAAACTACCCCCAAGCAATAGGGAGCCTTGAAAAATAGATCACCCAATTATTCTAAGTGGAAACAATTACCCTTTGATGGAACTGAGGCTGCCCCACTAAGCAAGAATCAACTCACAATGGAAACTGAATCCTTCCTCAAGTAATGATGACCTTCCCAGAGTTTTACAGAACCAATCTTGAGACAATGACCAACCACACCATGGCATGACCTACTCTGCTAGGTATACAAACCCCTCTACCCCCAACAGCCATAAAAGCCACCAACCCTTTGCCTTTATTCCCCTTTTCTATAAAATTTCAAAGTTTCTGTCAGTTCCTTGAAGAGAGATCGTTTGAGTCACTGTACACCTACATCTGTTCTTAGCAAGGTCACAGTGATTCAAGCTCCTTTCATGCCCTTTACCACTTTGATTGGCAAATTGGGACAGGTGGCTGAGCCTGGTGTATTGAAACCATCTGACTGGAACTTTTGCCCAAGAACTCCAATAACAGAAATACAAATCCCCCAGTTGAAAGCCAACCTCATGAACATACTAAAAGGATTGGAGTTATCCCACAGTCAAAGTATAACTGAACTCATGGGTTTGCATTTTGCTGATTGCAAAGTCAAAAAGCACAACCAGGACGTGAAAGAGTGGAAAAAGATTTATTATCTGCAGCATGTAAGGAGAGCATTGGGGTTATTTCCAAAGCAATGCTCTCACTGAGGAATAGAAGCATGGAGATTTTACTTGGTTAGCCTATATATATTCATATAGAAAAGCACTGTAGGGGCAGTCACATTCCTGGGCATGCACCATTTAAGGTGTATATTTCAGAACATACTAAGTTTAAGGCCTTAGTTTAAAAAGGAAAGAGAGTGGATGCAATTGCTTTAATTATTTAGTTATCCTAATTAGGTATATATGACAGAAGAATGCATTTTGATTCATTGTACACAATTACAGCACAACTTTTCATTTCTCTGGTTGTATGTGATATAGCGTTGCAACATATCTGCACTCATACATGTACCTAGGGTAATGATGTCCTTCTCATTCCATCATCTTTCCTGCCCCCATGCCCTCTCCTATCCCCTCCCTCTTTTGCCAATCAAAGTTCCTCCATTTTTCTAATGGACACACCACATTATGGGTCAGCATCCTCATATCACAGAGAACATTCAAAGTTTGGGTTTTGGGGCTGGCTTACTTAGCATGATATTCTGCAACTCCATCCATTTACCTGCAAATGCCATAATTTTATTATCTTTTAATGCTGAGTAATATTCTACCATGTATATATACCACAGTTTCTTTATCCATTCATCTACTGAGGGGCTGGTTCCACAGTTTGGCAATTATGAATTGTGCTGCTATAAACATTGATGTGGCTGTGTCCCTGTAGTATGCTATTTTTAAGTCCTTTTGGGTATAAATTATGGAGTGGGATACTGGGTCAAATGGTGGTTCCATTCCAAGTTTTCCAAGAAATCTCCATACTGCTTTCCAGATTGGTTGTCCTAATTTGCAGTCCCACCAGCAATGTATGAATGCGCCTTCCCCCCCACATCCTCACCAACACTTAATATTGTTTATATTCCTGAGAGCTGCCATTCTGGTTGACATGAGATGAAATCTTAGTTTGATTTGCATTTCTCTAATTACCAGAGATGTTGAGCATTTTTTCACATATTTATTGATCAATTGTATATCATCTTCTGAGAAGTGTCTGTTTAGCTCCTTAGCCCACTTATTGATTGGGTTTTTTTTTTTTTGGTGTTAGGTTTTTTGAGTTGTTTATATATCCTGGACATTAGTGCTCTATCTGACATGCGTGTGGCAAAAATTTGCTCCCAAGATGTAGGCTGTCTCTTCACCTCATTGATTGTTTCTTTTGCTGAGAATAAGCTTTTATAGTTTGAATCCATCCCATAATTTTTTTCTTGATTTTCTTTCATTTTAGGAGTCTTGTTAAGGAAGTCGGGGCCTAATCTGACATGATGAAGATTTGGACCTACTTTTTCCTCTATTAGGCACAGGGTCTCTAGTATAATTCCTATGTCCTTGATCCACTTTGAGTTGAGTTTTGTGCATGGTGAGAGACAGGGGTTTAGTGTCATTTTGCTACATATGAATTTCCAGTTTTCCCAGCACCATTTGTTGAAGAGGCTATCTTTTTTCCAATGATCTCCATACATTGAACCAACCTTGCAACCCTGGAGAGAACCCCACTTGATCACGATGCACTACTTATTTGTTTTTGTATGTGATTTGTCAGAGTTTTATTTGCATCAATGTTCATTAGGGATATTGGGCTAAAATTTTCTTTCCTTGGTGTGTCTTTGCCTGGTTTTGGTATCAGGATAATACTATTTCAAAATAGTTTCTTATTTTTGGAGCCTTTGTCTAGTATGAGGTAACTGTATTTATTTCAGTTTGTCTCTGTGTCTTCTATTCTGTGCCATTGGTCTACATGTCTATTTTGGAGCCAATACCATGCCATTTTTGTTAATATAGCTTTGTAGTATAGTTTAAGGTCTGGTATTGTGATGTTTCCTGCTTCATTCTTCTTGCTAAGGATTGATTGCTTTGGCTATTCTGGGTCTCTTATTTTTCCAAATGAATTCCATGATTGCTTTTGTATTATTATAAGGAATGGCATTGGGATTTTAATTGAAATCACATTGAATCTGTATAGCACGAAGGGTAGCATGGCCATTTTGACAATATTAATTTTGCCTATCCAAGAGCATGGGAGATCTTTCCATTTTCTAAGGTCTTCTTCAATTTCTTTCTTTAGTGTTCTGTAGTTTTCATTGTAGAGGTATTTCATCTCTTTTGTTAAATAGATTACCAAGTATTTTATTTTATATTAAGGATAATGTGAATGGGGTAGTTTTTCTAATTTCTCTTTCAAAGGATTCATCACTGATGTATAGAAAAACATTTGGTTTATGAATTTTACATCCTGCTACTTTGTTTTTGGATGTGATTTGCCAGAATTTTATTGAGAATTTTTGCAGAAATGTTCATCAGGGATATTGGGCTGAAATTTTCTTTCCTTGGTGTGTCTCTGCCTGGTTTTGGTATCAAGATAATACTAGCTTTATATAATATGTTTAAATTGTGTATATCCTCTTGACTCAGTTTGGATTGATCATATGCCTCCAGAAATTTGCCTGTGTCTTCGAGATTTTCTATTTTACTGCAGTATAAATTTTCAAAATATTTTCTAATTATCTCTGTATTTCAGTAGTGTCTGTTATGATATTTCCTTTTTCATCACAAATTTTAATAATTTGAGTTTTCTTCCTCCTTCTTTTCATTAGGGTGGCTAAGAGTTTGACAATTTTATTTATTTTTTCAAAGAACCAGCTTTTTGTTTTGTCAATTTTTTTAATTTGTTTTCAATTTCATTGATTTCCACCCTTATTTTAATTATTTCCTGTCTTTTAATACTTTTGGTATTGATTTATTCTTCTTTTTTCTAGGGCTTTAAGATATAATTTCAGGTCATTTATTCTTTTAATGAAAGAACTTAATGCAATGAACTTTTCTCTTAGCACTGTCTTCATAGTGTCCCAGAGATTTTGATAACTTGTATCAGAGTTCTCATTGAGATGAGTCTCCTGAAGGCAGTATACTGTTGTGTCTTTTTTTTTTTTTTTTTTTAAA
>NW_026000249.1:30644886-30704143 GCF_001458135.2 Marmota marmota marmota
GGAAGCTCGGGGGGGGGGGGGAAGCTACAACAAATATTTGGAGAGAGAGAGATTGACAAGACACATGGAAACTTCCTATATAGCTGCACTTGAAATCAGGATAGGCTGTAGGATTTTGACTAGAGTAATCAAAATAGTCTACTACAAGTCTAAATGATGCTCACATCATTAATTGCTTCTATGACTCTGATAAATCTAGCCAGATGAGAAAATAGTCAACTGTAGAGGCATGAACTATACTTGTCCATTTACCCACCTTCAGATAGGCATACCTTTCAAAGATCTCAGCCATCCATTACAATAGACATAACATCACCACCCATCACCTTTGTTCAGTTCTTTCTAAACTATCATGTTTAAGTGTCCTTGATACCGTCCTCACCTACAAGTCAAAACATCATGTATATCTCTGGTTTTAATATAAAAGTAAGTGATTGCCATATTGCTCATTCCTTTGCCTCAAAAGGTAAACATATGCATCTTTTTCATCAGCAACTCTCAAAGATGTGTGAATTTGAGTACTTTCCCCAACTACATATAAAATGAGTTGTATTCAATTTGAGTGATTCTGGCTTTTCTGAAGATAAATGTCAAGAAGAGTTTGCATCAGTTTCTTATCTCTTTTTCTAATCATAAACCTTCAGAGAACATGCCTCACATGTCATCCTCTTTGTCTAACACTCTAAATTGGGCTTAGCAAATATTCACCATTCACTGCTGAAATTAATGAAATAAGGGTTAATTCCTTCATCAGTACTTTACAGTAGCAAACTGTCACCTGACCAAACACATCATCCAATGTGGTATGGGTTTTCTACCCTTGTATACTCTGGGCAACTAAGGGACACACAGGGCCCAAAATAAGATTCTTCCATGTGAAGTGGTACTTTGGAAATAGTACTGCAAAGATGCTGAAAACTTAACTCACATCAACTGATTTGTAATGTGTGGAACTCAGAAGACAGAACATGTTTGTATTTATCCTACCTATCTGTCAATCCAGATTAGAGTGAGAGGTGTGTACAAGGAAATGCGCAAAATGTATCTTGTTAATATACTTTGTACCTCACACACTAGTCTAAGACAAGAAAAGAACAAGAACTCTAGTAGAGGCAGGGCTTGGGAGTGTCTTAGTTTAGCCTAGGTCTAGACAAAGGCCCATTTAGATGAGCAGCATGGGAATCTTAGGACCAGGAATCCTGACCCAGAGAAATAAGATAGAACATCAAAGACTACTAGGCAGTTCCTCTTGTATGCTAAAGGAGCCCATCCCTACTGTGGAAATCTGTTACTACCCCCTGTTAACTACAGCCCTTTGAAGCCAGATGACTGTGTGGCTATTTTAGAGGTAGGTGGTGCTCAGAGAAGGGGGTGGCAGATTGTCAAAGGAGTTGTTATAATTAGGCCAAGCTTAAATAAAAAATTTTCAATAAAAGATTTAAACAGATAAAAGTCCTTGAAGGTAGAAACGACTCATTTTAAAGGAGTCATAGCTTTGAAGTATTAGGCTGTGACAAAAATGAAAATGGTACAACATGAAAATGGCCAAGTGGGAAAAGTCATGACTGGGTTTCACTTCAGCTCCATGGGAGATTTGGAAATGATTTCTGGCCCTGCTGCCTTTAACATCCACATCCCCATAGAAGCAGACATGGTTTTTTGTTTGCCAGGATAAGTTGTAGAAATATGCTTTCCTTTTGTGACAAATAAGAGAAGGAACTATACTATGCTACTTAGCTCATCTCAATTGCCTGTCAAATATAAGAGCCAGCTGTGATGGATGCATTACTAAGTTACAAGTGAGTGTGGTATGAGGTAAATGTTTTCTGATGACAAAAACATTCATAGATGGGGGTGCAAGCTGAGAACCATGTAGTGTAGGCAGCCTTTAAAGAGTAAACTTTTATTCACCACCTCCACTGCTGAAGTTCAGGGGTTGTTTTTAGCATATAAAAGACTTAAACAACAATCAAAAGGCATTTGTAACATTCATTTACACCGGAATCCTTGTGGCATTGGTGTGTCTTCTCCCTGTTGGCATCAAGGTTGTCATGGGAACAAAGAATCAGCAGCACAGAGCACCTGATTCTCCCTTCAAATACTTAACTCATCATAAAAGAAACAAATATAAAATCTGAGACAACAAGGTTCAGTTTTAATCATGAGAGCAAATTCTAATACCTGAGGAAGGAAGGAAGGTCTATGAACAAAAGAAGAGCAGGTGGTGGGGGCAAAGATAGAGGAATGAGACTAGTTGCAAGCAAGAAATCGATACTTGGCAAACAAAAGTATTAAAAGATCACATTATTACACCTGACCTCTTTAATACAAACTAAAAGAATATCTGTTACTTCTCAACCCGATAATTAAAAACAAGAAAAGAAGTGATGTAGAACCACAGCAGAAACAAAGAAACAATTAAGAGGCAAATTGTCTTGTGGTCTCAATTAGTGGCAAGGTGACCTAAGAGAGTTTCAGAGCAGAAGAAATACATAATGACTCTTTTTAAAATAAGCCAAGCATATTATTTTAAACGAACAATTGGAAATAAAAAATGGATAGCATAATCGAAAATTAAATTGCATGATGGAGTTCAAGTACAAATTACCATTTGTTTATTTTTCAGTCTCTTTTATAGAAAAGTCAGAGAACTCAATACTGTATTAAAATGTAATTTTTATGCCTGTGAGCCTAGTATTGCTGCTTATGTAATAATCCTTTTTAAGTGGAAAAGACAGATCAGTCTAGCTATCAGCTTCAGCACAATCAATGCTTGTCTCACAAAAATCTCCAGCCTTTCTGAGGATTTGCCAACTATTCTGTGCTTTTTTTTTGGCCTGTTTAAAAAAAAAGAAGAAGAAGAAGAAGAAGAACTGGTTAAAGAAAATACCTCTTCCTTGGAGGAATGAGACTGACCAAAAGCTGTTTCCTAATCAATTCTAGAGCTCATGATATAGATTTACAGTTTTGCCTTGGTGGAGTATTTGGAAAGAGAGAGGAAAAGAAGAGGAGAAAGGAGGTAAATGCTGTTTTCTTCTCATTTAAGAATACAGTTAGTGGGTAGATTGACATTTTAATCGTTAGTTTCAAGGTTTTTTTTTTTTTTTTAATTAAACAAGTGCCTTTAAATGCTACCTGAGTTTTAAACAGGAAAAGATGTGGGTTGTAGTTTATTTCCAAACTTGCTTACTTATTTCTAGTTAACAGAAAGATGAATTGTTATAACATACAGAAAATCAAATCAACATAATCCACTATCACAGTGAAGAAAGGCATTGTATCTGTAACAGTGGAAAACCTATAATTGAAATATTTTTTTAATATTTTAAAGTTGTTGATGGACCTTTATTTTATTTATTTGTATGTTGTGCTGAGAATCGAACCCAGTGCCTCATGAATGCCAGGCAAGTCCACTACCACTGAGCCACAACCCCAGCCCCAATTGAAATATTTTTAAATTCAAGGATATATGAAAGTGCCTATCAAAACTATCTCCATACCCAGCTGCTTGAAGGCTGAAGCAGGAGGATCATGAGTTCAAGACTTGGGCAACATAGTGAGACACTGTCTCAAAATAACAAAGATTGATAAAATTTGTTTTCTGGGAGACTTTGCTTTTATAAGTTTTCTACTAACAAAATGATGCTCTAATAAACCACCTTACGGTTTGAAAGATTAAAACTACAATTGTAATCCCAGCTACTCAGGAGGACCACAAGTTCCAAGCCAGACTGGGAAAATAAGCATGATCCTGTTTCAAAACAAAATTTTACAAAAGGGCTGGAGATGCAGCTCAGTGGAAGAGCATTTTCCTAGTATTCATATGGCTCTGGGTTTGATCCCCAGTACCAAACCAATAACAAAATATCCCCAATTGACTGTCCTCACCTATACATCAGTGGGTGGCTGATCACGCACGGTTGTGCTCAGCTGGATGGTTTTTTTTTTTTTTAATCCATGGCTTCAGTCAAGCTTAGTCCCTTGTTGCAGAGACACAGCTCTGACAAAGGGGTGCTCATTGTTGAGCTTGGATGACAGGACAGCAGCCAGCCAAGACAATGGCAGAGGCACCAGAGGATAAACCCAAATGGAGAAATACATTTCACATCTCTGCTTGCATCGAATCTACTATTACATCATTAGCTAAACCAAGACACATGGCCAATCTCAAAGACAAACAGGGAAAAAATACTCATCCCACTCTGAGACCAAAGCATGTCATATGTACAAACCCAAAGTCATTGATTCAGGTGAAAAAATATTCTTCTCATGATTGTGATAGGTAGGCAATACATTTTCTGAACTATAATCTCCCACAATTCTAACTATCTGTATGAATTTGTGCATATCATTTAACCTCTCAGCTAAAATGCCTTTGTTGTTGGGATGTTGTTTTGTTTCGTTTCATTTTGTAGTACTGGAGTATTGAACCTGGGGTGGGGGACTCTACCACTAAACTACATTCTCAGACATTTTTATTTTCTGTTTTGAGACAGCATCTCTCTGAGTTACTGCAGATGGCCTTGAATTTATGATGTTCATGCCTCAACCTCCAAAGTTGCTGGAATTATGATTGTACACCATGACTGCTGAGGGGTACAAGGTTTATTTTGGAAGTGATAAGAAAGAGAACATGAAGGAGCCATACTATCTACTTCATTGCCTGCATCCAGATGTGAAACATACCACTTCTCACAGTTCATTGGATAGAACCAGTCACATGGAGAATGAAACTGAAAAGCAAGCTGAGAAATTTAGAGGATATTTTTAAGCTTTCTATTAAATGAGGGGGATAAATAAAAATGAAGAATTTCTTTTAAAAATAATAATCCCTCATAATACTGATAATGTGAATTTTAAGAGCCTTAAACAGTAAAATTTATAAAAGTAAAAAAATGCAAATGATTTAAACATTTATTTCAAAAAGTAAGAAATGGGGTTTGGAGGTTTAGACCAGTGTTATAGTGCTTATCTAGCATGAGCAAGGACTAGGCTCAATTTCCAGCAAGGCAAAATAAATAAATCAACAACAACAAAAAAATACTAAATATAAAGTAAAGTCAATGAGTTAGAAAGGATAAAAATATTAGAAGTAATAAGCTAATTCCTTGAAAAAATAGAAAACTATGATGTAAACTAGTGAAAAGAAAAAAAGGGGGGAAAGCACAAACTTTTAGGAAAAAAAAGCAAAGATAAGGTATAAGTAACCACTGAAACAAAGGAATCTTTTTTTTCAAAATTGTAATGGATTGAGTTGCAAACTATGAAAAAGGCATTTGAAAAGGTAGGTGAATTGGATAATACTTTAGAAAACATAATTTACCAAACTCACCACAATATAGATAGAAAAAAATTAAACGGGGTAACTTCCATAGAAGAAACCACTATTTATTAAAGGGTTACTCCCCAATTCAACATTAGGCCTAGATATTTGCACATTCAATCAAACATTCAAAGACTAGGAAATCCCAATGATTCTTTAAATGTTTCAGTGCACAGAAAAAGAAGTTTAAAAATACATTTTTATTAAAATCATCAAATGCTGATATCTAAACCTGGTAATGATTAAACAATAACAAGTGTGGAAATAAAAATTAAGATGGCTACAGTTTGGTCAAGAGGTAGCAAAATTTCTCTGTGAGCCTCAAAGATAACATTTGACAGACTGCAGTTTGCCTTGCAATTCCCTCAATTTCTAATTCCCAGATAAAGAATGCTGTTTGGAAATAATGTGCTTATAAGACTACAGATTGTGACAGTTTCCAACCATAGGACTCCTGCAGACTTCCTAACAGTTTTAAAAGACTGTTACTGGTAACCCCTTGCAACAGTCCCTTAGCAACCAATCACATACAGCTTTATGTATGAACAGACCCAGAACCAGTCTAAATTCATTCAAAACAACTTGTGTAACTGACAAAAAAAAAAAAAAAAAAAAAAAAAAGATGCTCAAGTTACTTCATTCCACTGACTTCTTTTTGACCTATAAGAACTCAGTCCTGGGCTGGGGTTGTAGCTCAGTGGAAGAGTGCTTGCCTTGCATGCGTGAGGTCCTGGATTCGATCCTTAGCACCACATAAAAATAAATAAATGAAAATAAAGTTATTGTGTCCATGTACAACTAAAAATTTATTTTAAAAATACACTCAGTCCTTCTTATCCTTGACATAACATTTGTTTGGTTTCTAACTTAACCTATGTCTCCCAATTTACAATCTATTCCATACCTAAATAAAAATTCTCTTTACTTTTATTTTAACCTAGTTTATAATTTCTTGATTTGCATAAGAAAACTACAAGACTTTTTGAGTTATGAATTTTGATACAAAAATCCTAAAAGAAATGCAAGCAAAATGAATCTAACACTCAACATTAAGAAATTAGATGCCATAACTAAGGGTTTCAGAATAAAATGATTTACTATTAGAAAATTCATTGATATAAGTCATCACATCAATAAAATCTAAGAAGAAAATATAGATGACCATTTCAGAAGACACTAAAATTGTAGTTTGAAAGTTCAATACTTGCTGGGCACAGTGGTGCATGCCTGTAATCCCAGAGACTCAGGAGGCTCAGGTAGGAGGATCACAAGTTCAAGATCAGCCTCAGAAACTTAGTAAGGTCCTATACAACTTAGTGAGACCCTGTTTCAAAGTAAAAATTAAAAAGGGCTGGGTATTTGGCTCAGTGGCTGAGTGCCCCTGGGTTCAATTCTCTGTACCAAGAAAAAAAAAGTTCAATACTTTTCTCCATGATACATAAGCTTCAAGACAAGAATCTTTCTTAATGGAGAAGCACTGGACCATCCTCACTGAAATTAAAACAAGGATTACTTACACTCCTCTACTATTCAACACTGCATTAGAAATACTTTTTAATTCAATGAGACATGAGAAAAAATAGGGCTCTGGTTAAGTCACTGGTGTTCTAGGGAATAAAAGTTAAATCAGGAGTGAGATAGCAGAAGCTTAGGCCTGCATGTGGGCCAGTGAGGACACTGCAGCATAATGAGAATGAGTGATGCCTGTTCCATCTCAGGCAGGCATACCAGCTATCACAAACTGGAACAATTGTAGAGCACACTGTTGCTATGTTTGGAGCTCAGGACCCATGCTGAGTCACAATTCTCATCAGGAAGATATTTTATGAAGACCTGGTCAAGCTCCTCTTTGTGTTCCTGAACTCCTCTAAAAGTTCATTATATATTCACTAATGCTTTTTCTTTCTTTTTGGGAAAGGCTGATGTAGCACTTTACTACTCAAAGTATAAACTGTGGACCAGAAGCATTAGCATCAACTGGGAGCTTGCTAAAAATATGAATTGGAGCTAGAGGTGTAGCTCAGTGGTAGAGCCCTTGCTTAGCAGGTACAAGGCCCTTGTCAAGGCCAAGGGGATGTCACAGAGCCATGGAGGATGGTTTCTGAACATTGCAGAATCTTTCATCAAGTATGCACCCCACTCTCCTCTCCTCCACCTCCCCAAATTCATATCACCAGTTTGGGCACAGATACTTCCCACTTATGAGGATGTGAGAGGAATAGGATGAAGCTTGGGGTGGAACAAGAGGAAGAAAATTTGTCAAAAGAAGAACAATGAACCTGATGATAGATTAGGAAGGAAATACAGATGTGGTTGAAAAAAGGACAAATATTCGCTATGGTAGGGAGAAAATATGGATTTCACATTTCTCCCTTATGTCCTTATTTGAAGTTTCCATTTTAATGATGACTTCATCTATGCCAAAACCCTAATCATTGGTACTGACACCCCAAATTTCAAGACTTAAGGAGATACCACAAGGATGACCTTAGGAAGGTTATATCAACTCTCTGTGCCTGTCTCCTCATCTGTGAGATGGGGGATAATGATAGTACCTACCTCATAGGGCTATTTTGAACATTAAATAGAGTCAAGCAGCTTGCCTAGCATTATACAGCCAGTAACACGGCTGAGCTTTGAACATAGATGTGAGACTCGAGCATCCTTAAGTGATTCGGAACCACTATGCTATGCTTGCACTCTGCAAAATGCAAGGAGAAAATAGAAAACTGAGAAGCAGCCCCCTCTTCAACCATAACTTTGAGGAATAGCCATTTCCAGATCTTTTCGGCTCCTAATAAAAAGAATGGCAATTACTCTGATGACAGATAGTCCAGAATCCTTAGAGAAGCCTATGTTTTTTCTGTCTGTTGTGAAAAGCCCAGCTCAACCTGTTTTTCTCCCCTCACCTTGTCATTGTGTTTGTCCTCTAAGCACAGTGGGGCTTCAGTCAGTGTACTCAAGAGTTTGAGTATGGATTGAAACATTTATTAAGACAATACCAAGTGACTTGGAGAGATGTTTAATCAAAAGTTAACCATTTCATTCATTCATTTACACCACAGGAAAAAATCTCTAGCCTGTGTTTCCTACACTAAAAGGAACTAGTATCATTTAACTCTGACATTATGACTGTTGATGAAAACTATCATTAAAATAATACAATATGTGGAGGAGGGAAAAATCAATGAATGTCACAGAAAGTGAGGATAAGTATGAGACATAACCAGGGAGAATTACAGTGTGATGCAGCAAACAAACTCACGACCTTTAAATTCAAACAGACTCAGATGAGAGAACTATGGGACCCTGCTAAATACCTCCATCCCTCTGTGTCTATTTCCCCATCTCTAAATTGGAGATAATACCATGCACTTGATAGAGATATTGTGAGTTCCAGGAGACACACTATATAAAGAATTTGTATAAAACCCTATAGATAGTAGTCACTCAATATAGGGTAGCTGGATTTTCTTTATAAGAAGTCACATAATGCCAGATTTTTTAAACATTTTTTCTAGTTGTAGACGGACACAATATCTTTATTTTTATTTATTTATTTTTATATGGTGCTAAGGATCAATCCCAGGGCCTCACTCATGAGAGGCAAGTGCTCTACGACTGAGCTTCAACCCCAGCTCAACACCAGATTTTTAACAAGCTAATACATGCAGCTCTGCACTCACAGCAACAAAGTGTAGAGGCTGCATATAAAGTTAGTGCTTTTATATAGTGAAAAACATTTGCTAAAAGTGATATTTACAAATACTCATTGCTTTGTGCTTGCTGCTCCTTATTTATAGAGCAAGTGAAGAGGGAAGTAAAAATCTCCATTTGAAGAGCTTCTACTCAGTAAATAAGAGCACAATCACAAACCTGAGAAAAATTACATACGTGCATAACCAAATACAAAGGAAAATCTTTCAGAAAGAGGCATAAGATCAAGGATGAGAACGTGACCTCAGCTTGAATTCTCGACTTTGAACAGTATGCATGTACACTGTCATTCTTTTGTCACTTCAGATAATACTCATTACTAAAACTTAGAATAAGACCTAGAATGTGGTGAACACTATGCAGGTGCTTTATGTATTTATACATATTTATTAGCTCATTTAGTACTTTAACAAACATATGAGGGTCATTTGATTATGCCCATTTTATAGATGAAGATTCTGAAGCACAGAGAGGCCAAGTAATTTAACCAGAGTCACACAGCTGATAAGAGATAAGCTGGGATTCAACACCATTCATTCCACTCTGCAATCCAGGTCTCGGCCTAATGTCATACTATATCAGATGTTGAATCTATTTCCCATCATAAAGACATAGCCATCTGTATACATACATATATGAAGATTAACACAAACTTAAATATTAAGTGTTCAGGGGTCTCTGTATTTTTCCTGTCAAATATAAAGTGTTATAACCAGATATACGCAGTGCTGGGACACAGTGGTTCCATTTACTGTGTAGATTGGTTTACAACTGTTGCATTCCCTCTGTTTCCTTGCAACCAAGGAGAACTCAAAGCATCTATGGATATACTATTCTGTACTGCTCCTCAGGCCTTGAACAGTACCTCTCAAACTCATCAAACCAGCTGCAGAGTGTAGCTAATCAATTACAGTAGCCAGAAATAGTATATATTCATGAGTACAGCAGTGGCCTTTAACCCACAGAGCAAGACCATTTGCAGAGGATAGAAAACCAAACCTTGCAGCTCAACCTCAACTTTCACCCTGATTTCCCATCCTCAGCAGCCCCTGAGAAGTAATTTTCAGCTTAGTCTCTCACTGATAGTCATCTGCGTCACAAAACCATTACCCACCGAGCGCCTTCCTACTTAACTCAATGTGTTCTGAGCCTGATAACCAAGACTGCCGCGGAGTCGCTCAGGACTGGAGTTAATAGAGAGACTCAATTGCATTTCACCCCAGAGGGGGCTGCTTACAGGTCACTACTGAGATAATCAGCCAGGCAGTGTATGCTTCAGCCACCCCTGCTGCTGCTGGAGGTTGTTTAAGAACCAGGGAAAATTCAAACACGTTTATTAACAAATAAAAATGACAACTGCGATGCTCGGAAAATCACCTGTTTTTTTAATCAAGACTGGACATAGTGGCTAACATTTCCCTAGGTGTGGTTTTGTTTCTCCTTCCAGTTCCTCCCTCAAATATTTTGATAAATCTTAGCCTCTGAGACTGAGAATCAATGCTAAGTCAACAATAGCTTTCCCAGACGGAGACAGCCATGGTCTGATCTGAAATAGAAAATACCAGTGATAATAAGGTTTAATTGATTGCTTAAGAGGTGAAAAATGTGATCCAACTTTTTATACACTTTTAAGGTCTTAAGATTTATCACTTGCTAAGCCAAGATTTTTTATAGAACTACTATAAAAACAATTTTCCCCACATAATGTGGTTTATAAAGAACATTCCATTATCAAATATATCAGAGGTTCCACACTAAGGATTCAAGTAAAGAAGACATGATCCTGCCATCATGAGTCTTGATTGTCAGCTACACACTTCTCCATATTGTGACCTTCAGTCTCACCTAGGATCATAGATTCTACACAAAAGTACTTCTGTTCAGGAGGAGGTGTGATCCCTCAAAGAGGAAAGGTATCAAGATGACTTCCTTCTCTTCATCTTCTCTTTGTCCCAGGAAAGAATAAATAAAAGGATGAGACGCTTTCATTCTACTAGAAGGTCAAAACATCCGGAAAAAAAGGGAGTTTGGATATAGTCTTATTAAAGATTTTTGGTACTGGGTATTGAACCCAGAGGTGCTTGACCACTGAACTACATCCCTAGTCCTTTTTATATTTTTTATTTTGAGACAGCGTCTTGCTAAGTTACCAAGACTGGCCTCGAACTTTCCATCCTCCTGCCTTAGCCTCCCAAGTTGCTGGGATTACAAGCCTATGCTACCTTGCCTGGCAATTATTAAATATTTTAAAGAAAAGTGGTGGTATTATACTTAAGGAAGTGTTTTAGACTATTTCCTGTAGAATTAGGACATTCCAGGATTGAAACAGGAATATCAGTTTATAAAACTACTGTGGAATTTAGTCAAGAAATGGTAAATAGATGTATCTAAGAGGAGACATCTGCCTCTGGCCAGAGGGAGTGATGGGACTATAATTACCCTTATAACTGAAGCAATTAAAATATGAAACAAAATATATAAGGGTGTTCTGACACTGGCTATCAGACAGTGATATGACAGTGAGTCATAAGAAATGCGAGATAAATAAGGTAAGCTTTCTGATTGCCCAAGCTTACTGTCGATGTAATTTTCTGGCCAAAACACAGGCAAGAAAAACCCAGGAGGAGTCTGATTATCTCCTTGAATTACAAAGATGGATTTGGGAGTCTGAGGAGGTCAAAGAGGCTAATACTTACAGGGCAGAATAACAGATGCATAAAGACAGGGCTCCACAGATTATGATAAGTGAAGTTAGCCAATCCCCAAAAAACAAATGCTGAATGTCTTCTCTGATATAAGGGAGATGACTCAAAATGGGGTAGGGAGGAAGAGCATGAGAAGAAAATTACCTCTAGATAGGGAATTGCATGGATGGTGGAAGGGGACACTCATTGTTATACAAAATACATGTATGAAGATGTGTAGTTTCCATTTCTTTAACAAGTTTTATTTTTTGTTTTGTTTTCTTGGGCATATAAAATGTTGCATTAGGTATTATAAGTAATCTAGAGATGAGTTAAAGTATGCAAGAGGATGTGGGTACTTTAGGTTCTACTGCAAATATGATACCATTTTATATAAGGGACATAAGCATTTGTGAAGTTTGGTATCCAAGGGAGTCCTAAAAAAAATTCTTTGAAAATACCAAGAAATGACTCTACTGAAAGAAAGAAAAAAAACTGACAAATGGAATTCTATACCTAATGAAAATATTTTCTGAAAGGGGTAAAATATTTTTCTCATACATCATACCAAAGCTGAAAGAATACATTATCAGAAGATCTGCACTATAAGAAGTATTAAAGATCCTCAAGCAGGCAGGCAGGTAATGTTTCCTCTAATCTGCTTTTTCTACTCAGGTCTCAATTGATTGGGCAGGCACATACACCTTAAGGGGAATAATATGCTTTATTCAATTTCCTGATTCAAATGTTAATCTCATCCAGACATGCTCTCACAACCACACCCAGAGTTTAGCCAAATGCCTGGGCACTCCATGGCCCAAGCAAGTTGATACATAAAATTAACCATAAAACTGTGCAGTTTAACATAAATAAAATTATATGATTTGACACATTAATTTTTCACTGATTTTATGAATTGCTCATATGTACCCTTCTCCCATTTTTTAATTAGAGAACTGTTATGGTTTGGATATGAGTTGTTCCCCCAAAACTTCTGTGTTGATGCAGGAGGTAAAATGTTTGGATTATGAGAACTAATAAACTAATCAGTACATTGATCCATTTGATGGACAGATGGTTTGGGTGGATTACTGAGTGGTAATTATAGACAGGTGAGGCATGGTTGGTAGAAATACGTCACTGAGGTTGTGCCTTGGAGATTATGCATTTTATTCCTGGCTCCTCATTTTCTGTTTCTGTGCTTCTGGGACCTGAGCAGATTTCCACCATGATATTCTGCCTCATCATGGGATCAAAGGGATATAGTTGGATAACCAAGGATTGGACCTCTGAAAATATGAGACCAGTATAAACTTTTCTTCCTCTAAGTTGTTCCTGTCAGGTATTTTAATCATAGTGATGAAAAGCTGCCTAATACAAGAACCCATTTAAAAACTCTGTGCTTTTTTAATTAAAAGACCATATATAAAAATTAATAAGCATGTTGAGAACAGATACAAGCACTCATAACTCAAAACTATTTTTATTTTCAATTATCACCTTCTAGTGATTTTTCATTATGAAAGCTCATTGTTGCATGATAGCAGCCATAATATATAATATTATATTATTTTTAAAAAATTATTTTTATATCAAATAATAAAATATCATTTAACATCCTATCCTAAACTGAAAGTAGGAAGGAAAAGGCAGTTTGAAAATAGGGCATTGTTGAACTATAATTCAAAGTGAAAAGAAAGCTCTTACAACTTTACTGTATTTCTTTCCCCTTCTTTAATTTCTTAGGTAACTGTTTTTGTCTTGCATACCTCTTTGCTAGTCACTCAAATTGTCCAGAACAGTCCAAGATTAAATAACACAGCAAAGCCACCAGCTTTGACTCTTTCAGAAAGTGTTCACAGGGGACAAGGGACTTGTACAATGGAAAAAGAGAAGCATGGCACTGTGTTGGCCCCTAGCAATGCTGACACTTTGTGTAAATGTTGACAAGGTGAGGCGGTTATTATTCTCAGATACAACTTGGCAAATCTTGCTTGCTATAAATGAGAACTACATACACTAATTTCAATGAGGCTAGGCCTAGAATAATGGGAAAAAGTGTTCCATTAAAAAATAAAGTCACATCCAATCACATTTAGAAGTTACTTACATAGCAAAGGACCTCCTGGGCATGCTGAGCCCCAGAGTTCTGAAAGGATACTTTCTCCAGGGGGCTCAGGTTGCTTCTCTTGTACTCTAATCAGTTGGTTCCTGAAAGACACAGCTATAGACCAATTTGAGGCAATATTTTTTCTTGAGCAAGGCAGCCTAGGGCATTAGGAAAAAAAGCTGCAGTCTTAAAATTAAACACCCAGAAAACTGGGCAAGGAGAGTGACTTTCTCAAGTTTATGCCTGCAATGAATAGTGGGACAAGGATTCTAGATTTCTGTTTCCTTATGCATTAAGAGGGAACAGTAGCTTGAATACATCATTTAAGGTAATCGATAGTTCTATGATTCAAAATCTATCCAGGCATGGTGGTGTGTACCTATACTCACAGAGACTCAGGAAGCTGAGGCAGGAGGATCTCAAGCTTGAGGCCAGCCTGAGCAACACAGCAAGATTAAATTTCAAAACAAAGTCTACTGTTTATTAGACTGAGGTCGAACTTTGCCTCTTGTTAGTTAAATATTTAACAAAATTGTGTATCTGTTTTTTACAGATAAGTACCTCACTTGAGTTAGAATATATATATAAAATGCTAAGTTCAATGCCTAGCATACAGCAACCAATTAATAATAGCTATTAACTCATATTATCATCAAAAAGAAAAATTACATTTTCACAGAGAGGGACCTTTTCTTTTCCATTTTTAAGAATCATAAAATGAAAGCATCTCAATGAGACCCTGTCTCTAAACAAAATAGAGCTGGGGATATGGGCACTCAGTGGTTGAGTGCCCATGAGTTCAGTCCCTGGTACCCTCAAAAATAAATTTAAAAGAATCATAAAATGTTAAAACTAGAGAGTAGTAACCCAATATGCTAATATTATAGATGAGGAAAAACCTGAAGACTAGACCTGGTCAAAGCACTCAGCTAGTTGGTTTGTGTAACCAATAATCTCTAGTATCACTTCCAGTCTGCCTTATTCTCTGAAGATGAATTCCCACAGGCTGGATGTTCCCAGTCCCAGTGTCTCTGCTTCTTCTCAACCTCTCTAAAGGTTCTTCCAGGAATAGAGAATTAAAGCAAGGCTTGCCCATCCTGATCTCAGTTCTCTTACATCCCTTGACCACTCCATCAACTATAGGAGATTCCCCTCCCCAGTTCTCTCTCCTTCTCTCCATCACCTGTGCCCCACATCTCTCTTACAATATTCATGTGACTAGTCACAGAATTGTTCATTCCCATTTTGATGTAAAATGGTTTAAATTATTTTCCCAAAGGCAATATTCTATGGAGGAAGAAAAAACAGTCCTCTCTGCTTGATTAACTGAGTCTCCAGCCTCCCTATTAAAAACCTTATCAGAGGGCCTCTCTGATATGTAGCTTTCTTTATTTGGTTCCTAAAGTGGAATTGTATAAATATAAATATTTCCTGATACAGTGTGGGTGAATAAAAGAGGATAATTAAAGTTTGGAAGGAATCATATGTTTTCCTCTCCTATGTTATAGAAAAAGTGAGGCTCAGTGGGGTTCAATGACAGCTTCTTGGACCCAGGAATTATATAGTGGCATTTATTGAATACTAGGGGAATTGGTAAACAAGCTTTAGATGTTTGGTGCTTCAGAAACATCTGCATTATTTTTTTTTTTTCATTTTCTGGATATAAGTAAAGAAACAGGAGGCAATATGACAGGCTGGCAGTGACAAAAGAAAGATATGGCAGCTCCCCTGGAAGAGATCAGAAGGGTTTATTTTTGCTGTACCTTTCCTCTTGAGTTTTCAGTGTACTGTGGAAAGGGGAAATAAGAGCAGCACATTCCAAACAGAGCATCTGGATCACAGGTTTTGGAAGGGACTACAATCTGTATTTGCTGAGGTTTCTGGGGAAGCTGAAACACATGTGCTTGAATAAAAATCAGCTTGCATTGTCAAATTCATCACCAAGGAGTGTGGGGTTCCCTCATTTATGACCACTGAAGTTTGTGTCAGCAAACAGAATGAGAATTGGCTGCACATTCAATACCAGATTCCAAAACACACACACACACATTCATTCATTCTCATATTCATTCATATTCTCTCTCTCTCTCTCTCTCTCTCTCATAAACATATCATTGCCTATTCCTTGTGATCACTGTACTGTTTACCACTATTAGAGGCAGCAAGAATTTTAGATGCAGTTCTGGGACATAGAACTTAGTGTCCTAGATGACACATTCTTGATGGCAGACACTGTATGAAGACAGTGTATATTTCAAGAATGGGACTTGTGAAAAGGAACACTCATAAATGTCCTAATTAAACATGGAATCATGGGCACAAAAGGACTGAAGTCCAGGTTCAAGAACACAGTCCACAGTTCAAGACATATAATCCATTTCTGTTCTCTCTTTTCCTTATTATTCTGCCTTTGTCTTCATCTTTTTGAATTCTGCTTTGCTGTGTACTGTCTATGAAAGAACAAAAGATAAAACTTCTGGACCATATACATTTAATTAAGGATCATAATATAAATATATGAGTATACAGGTAAAAAATAGCAGATATAACAAACCCATCTCAATAACATTTTAAAGGCCTAAAACCACAATGTTTGAGAAAACAGGAGAGGATATAATAACGAAATTTTGGAAACTGGAAAACTGATAGGCAAGCAATCACAAAAGATTTTAGGAGACACAAGAACACTGCATCTTAAGAGGGCAATAAGGAAACAACACAATGTACACTGACATACACAACAAAACCCCTAAAAGCAATATCACATACCCACAGAAGTGGGACAGGAAAGAGAAAAGGAAGACCCAAAGTGAGGAAACTAAGTTTAAAATCTAATTAGGAAACAATTAGGTCCCCATATCAATTGCTTCACTCAAAGCTTCTTGCAGTCACTCCTGAACATTATTGGAGATTTATTTTCTGGGAAGGTCAAAGGTAGGGTCTTTGTGACTAGTGTCCTCTAGTTTAATCAAGATAGAAATAGATACTTGACAGTGAGCTCTCCTCAGACCTCTTTCCCACTCTGCTCTTAGAATTCTAGTCATTAGGCCTTTATACTTGAGGCAAGTTATTGGAAAAGTCTTTTATGAGGAAAATGACCAGACCATGATAAAAGACCTAATCAAAGTTGCCCCCCCTCCCACAAATGACCCATTCAGATATCTCTATGGTAGCATCCAGAGTTGACAAATGCCACTAGTGCTAAAAGTGTCCAATCAGCACTTAGTGTCCCTCTTATGAAGCATCACCAGATGAGCAGAAAAAAAGAAAAAAAAAGCAATTAGAGAAAACAGGTACTTTAACTTTTCCTCTCCTGAATAATCTCCCAATACCTCACAGAGCTGAGAATAAACCTTAACTATGAAAAAAGAGTAGAATAAAAAGGAACAAAGATTTAAAAGAAATATCTCTAAAAATAACAATATACATACATAACATTGTAAGTACATACATGAATACATACACTTAATGATCTCATATGCAAATAAAATTTCGTCTAATTCTGTCCTTGTGGTCAACACCATTTGACAACTATATGACTACATTGTTAGGTATTTCAGGAATTAAGATTGCTCATGCAGTGTACAACCACGGATATGAAAAATTGTGCTTACATGTGTAATATGAATTGTAATGCATTCTGTTGTTACATGTAACAAATTAAAATTTAAAAAAACTCTAAAGTAAACTAAACTTTTATATGTGGGGAAAAAAGATTGCTCATGCAAAATCCAAAATGTATCCTATTTGTACTAAATTTAGTCCATTAAAACAGTTTTCTTATAATAAGAAGAATTATATATAGCATTTATTGAATGGCTACTCTGAAATAATAATTAAGATGGCTGCCCTTTATACATTATTTCACTAAATACTCACATCCCTGATGGGCACTGTTAGAGAAGTTAAGTAACTGGCTGGTATTCAGCTGGTGAGTGGTAGAGTTATGAGTTGTGGCATAAACCCAAATCTGTTCAACTCCAGACCCTTTGAAGTTCAACAAGGGTATTATGATATCCACTTAATGGCTTCCTTCATTACCAGCAGATTTAAGATCCTTGCTTAGGCTCAGCCTGACTAATCTGCCCTGTCATATTGTTTTGTCTACTCTCTTCCTTCACGGTGAGTCACCCATGCACAAAGCATTGTTCTGAACATGAAGCACCTCATCCTTAGCTAAGATTATATTATCATTCATATCCCCCCCCAAACACACACAATCTTTTGAACTTATCTTCCTCAGTTTATCATTTCTCTTCTCCAGGAATTTTTATTTTTCCCAACTGGGTCTAGGCACCTAGGACTGAGAAGCTCTGGCATGGATTTTAAATCCTGCTATGCAGAGCCTAGAATGTCCCTCCTTCTGCTGAGCTGGCCATTCTGTTTAATAATTGTTTGGCTTTTTAAACTGCCAAGTCAGCCCCAGAGAGAACTGGCCCTCTGGTCAGTCTTGCAGCAGAAGTATAGATTCCAGGTTAAAATATCCATTCTGCCAAGTTAAAAGGCTATTATAGGTGATTTACTCAGATGAAGCTTTAAGACTGACATAGATTTCTCAGTGGCATGAGTCTGATTTTTATGGGAGCTTATTATATCCTAACCTTCTGCAAGCGATTTGCCTACTGGCTTTCCCACCTATTGGCTACTTTTGGGGCCTCATAGGACCCTGTTTCATGAAGGGTGGCAGCATGTGACCCACAGCTATACAGGGCATCAAAATAAGTTTTCCTTATTGTACATAGGTTATGAGACTTTGAGAATTGAGCCACACTGATCCATAACCCAGATATCATCTGAGGACAGGCAGTACTAGCCATAGTATCTGTACACTTACTGGCTTCTGACAAGAGTGGTTTTCTTCTGAGATTTACCATGATTTTGGACTTGTGCTCATATAATCTTTCTTCAAGATAATGTTTGCATATTTTTAAGGTTAACAAAAGAGAGTGGTACGGGGAATATCCTATTTAAAAAACACATTAAGGTATGATTTTAACTCATGCTGTTTTACACAGAAATTCGAAGAATTCCTCAATGATTGGTCCATGATCACTTACATCAGGATCACCTGGGAAGCTTAAAACTTAAGTCAAAGTTCCTCCCAAGCTGAACCTGAGACAAAGGTTTTCATAACAGTAATTTATTTGGGTAGCCAATTCAAGCTGCAGGAGTAAGGAGTTGAAGAAATAAAATGGCATAAAAAGCAACACAGTGTTGCATTATCAAGTTGACCACGGCTAGTAGTGACTGGTATTTGATTGGGAAGAGATCTCTAAAGACCTTAATGGAAAGGGCTTTGGTCTGTTCACCTGGGAGTAAGAAAGAAAAGTTTTATCCATTGGATCTCATCCCTCATTGGTCAAGGGTCACCCATAGGGTCTTAACTTACCCATTTTCTGAGTTATTTGTGTGTTACTGCTGAGTAACACACTGTAACAGGCATTCCATTCTGTTATGATTTGGATATGAGGTGTCCCCCAAATGCTATGTTAATGCAAGAATTCTCAGAGGTGAATGATTAGATTATAAGAGTCATAACTTAATCGGTGCGTTAATCCATTTGATGGATTATTTTGAATGGTCTGAGTGATAACTGTAGACAAGTGGGACATGGATGAAGGAAGTCAGTCACTGGAGACATGCCTTTGGGGTTTATAGTTTGGTGCTTTAATCTCTGCTTCCTAGCTTCCTTGAGCGGATCAGCTTTCTTCTACCACACTCTTCCACCATGATGTTCTTTCTGCCTCACCTCAGGCCTAGAGCAATGACCTTGGCTGACCACGGACTGAGACCTCTGTAAACCATGAACCCCAATAAACTTTCCCTCCTCTAAGTTGCTCTTTTCAGGTATTTTGGTCTCAGAAATGAAAAACTGAAAAACACACATGCTATTGTGTCACAGAAACCTAGGGCAAGAAGAAATATGAGGTACTGACTGAGGTAAGAAGTTATCCAGATGTACCTGTGTGAAATAGAACAAAATTTGCTTAGAACTGGTTCACATTAAGGCTACTAGAATCCAAGATAGGGCCAAAACTGCAATAGAAGCTTAACAAGATATAGCATTTAAAAAAAATGCCTAATCATCCATTGTTATGGGTTCAATTGTGTCCTCTGGTAAAATTCATATGTTGAAGTCCAAACTGCCTGTAGTTTGGAATGTGACAAAATTTGAATATGTGTTCCATTCATATGTAATTAGTTGAGAAATTTTTAACTTAAATGTAGTAGGATGGGTACCTAATCAACTAGGACTGGTATCCTTTTAAAAAGAGAAATTTGAACATACATGCATATCAGAAGAACAGCATGTGAAAATTATAGTTATGCTGCCATAAGCCAAGAAAGGAGACTTTCTCTAGCTCTATCAGAAAGATGGTGACCCTTCCAATACTTTGATCTTAACTTCCAGCCTCCAGAACTATGAGACAATATTGCTTAAGATGCCTTGTTTGGGATAATTTATTATACCAGCCCTAGGAAACGAATACACCTATGGTCAATTGGATCAAAGACCCTAGGGGGATATGGCCTACAGAAGGCTATACATGAAGTACTACTTTGAGAAACTTAGTCTAGAGTGAAATAACACAGTATCTGCACTCAAGGGAGAGTGAATACAAAAGAGCATGATTTTGCCCATTCTTCTTCAAATTCAAGAAAACACAATTAATGCAAAACTACACCTTGAATGTAGGGAATATCTTTCCAAATATCAACTCAAGTAGCACAGTTTACGACTTAAATCCTATTGCAAAACCTTTACAGTGGACAGAATAGATCAACTAAGAGACAATACTCCTGTATTTTCTTAATCTCTATCAAAACACAGATACATGCAGGCACAAGCAATTGAAATAAAAAATAAACATGTTAATAAAAAATAGTAATTTACTTATTTATTCTAATTTGTTATATATAATAGCAGAATGCATTTCAATTTATAGTATACATATAGAGCACCATTTTTCATGTCTCTGGTTGTACAGAAAATAGAGTCATAGCATTTCTTCATACATGTACTTAGGGTAATGATGTCCATCTCATTTTAACATCCTTCCTACCCCCGTACCCCCTCCCTTCCCTTCCCTCCCCTTTGCCCTATCTAAAATTCCTCCATTCTTCCCATGCTCCTCACTACCCCCATTATGGATCAGCATCTACATATCAGAGAAAATATTCTGCCTTTGTTTTTTTGGGATTGGCTTACTTCACTTAGCAATATTCTCCAACTCCATCCATTTACCTGCAAATACCATGATTTTATTCTCTTTTATTGCTGAGTAATATTCCATTGTGTATATATATATATCACAGTTTCTTTATCCATTCATCTACTTAAGGGCATCTAGGTTGGTCCCACAATTTAGCTACTGTGAATTGTGCTGCTATAAACATTGATGTGGGACTGGCGATATAGCTCAGTTGGCACAGTGCCTGCCTCACATGCACAAGGCCCTAGGTTCAATCCCCAGAACCACAAAAAAATAATACCTCAATAAACATTGATGTGGCAGTGTCACTGTAGTATGCTTTAAGTCCTTTGGGTATAAATCAAGGAGTGGGATAGCTGGGTCAAATGGTAGTTCCATTCCAAGTTTTCCAAGGAATTTCCATACTGCTTTCCAGATTGGTTGCACCAGTATGCAGTCCCATCAGCAACATATGAGTGTGTCTTTCCCCTCACATCCTCACCAACACTTATTGTATTCTTGATAACTGCTATTCTGATGGGAGTGAATGATAGCCTCTTTGACAAATGGTGCTGGGAAATCCATATGCTGCAAAATAAAATTAAACCAATATCTCTCACCATGCACAAAGCTCAACTCAAAGTGGATCAAGGACCTAGGAATTAGACCAGAGATCCCACACCTAATAGAAGAAAAAATAGGCCCAAATATTCATCATGTTGGATTAGGCCCCAACTTCCTTAACAACACTCCTATTGCACGAGAAATAAAATCAAGAGTCAATAAATGGGATGAATTCAACCTGAAAAGTTTCTTCTCAGCAAAAAGAAACAATCAGTGAGGTTAAGAGACAGCCTACAGAATGGGAGCAAATCTTTACCACACGCACATCAGATAGAGCACTATTATCTAGGATATACAAAGAACTCAAAAAAATTAACACCAAAAACAAATAACCCAATCAATAAATGAGCCAAAGAAATGAACAGACACTTCTCAGAAGATTATATACAATTAATCAACAAATATATGAAAAAAATGTTCATCATCTCTAGCAATTTGAGAAATGCAAATCAAAACCACTTTAAGATTTCATCTCACTCCATTCAGAATGGCAGCTATTAAGAATATAAACACCAATAAGTGTTGGCAAGGATGTGGGGAACAAGCAATTATACTTTAATGTAAATTAAAGAACAAAATGAAAACTATTCTTGGAGAAGGTAGCACATTGACCTGTTATTTAAAATGGAATAGAAATGTCTCATATATGTCAATGTTAAAGAAAATCCAGAGCAAAGGTAATAGAGTCAGGAACACTAATAAAAGGGGGCCATTGAAACTATCAACAACTGCCTATTCCACTTTTGTGAAAGAATAAAATCACCTGAGAGCAGGAACCAGATCTATGCCCCTCTGTAAAATTACTCACTCAAATAATCTCTAGACACTTGAAACAATTTCTGAGACACAGCATTCTGTTCTTGGTGAATCTACACTCTTGTTCCAACCCAATGGTCCCTCTATTGTTTTTCAACCACTCTGAAGATTAGTTGATCTTTACTCCCATTTCTTGGGTACTGTGCTTAGAACTGAGACAAGATATGACTTTGAACTTTAGCTTTCATTTGTTTCACCTGCCAGTGATTTCTTCCATATGCCAACTTATCACACCAATGCCAACCTGAGTGAATGAAGCACCTACCACTCCTTGGGAATTCTACCTTGACCTCTGGTGTAAGAAGATACTCAATATTCAAAGAACTTTCAATAAACAAACAAATGGGTGAATGGATATGATGCAGGAGAGCACCTGTCATTGGAAAAAGCAAAAACATTGGCAGATTGGAAGAGAACCACCACTTGAGATTTTCTAAGTACTTTCATATAAATTAATGGAAGCAGAGAAGATGCCAAGATAATTGCCAACTGAAAATAATGGGAAGTAGAAAATAAGAACCTTAAAATGAAGCCTGCCTCCATAGAGGAGAGTGGTACAGATCTGGAGAAATATACAGAGAAGAAAAATCACTTTAATTTTTTCTGTTGTACAGGAGGTATGGGGAGAAAGATTGAAAGAGAAAGGAGAGAAGTATAATAGAGAACCCAGAGAGTAGTTGCTTGACAGATTTTCAATACTCAAGAAGGATTCCTTAAAAGCAATCTTTTTAAAATTACTAACTTGAGTCACTTTCTCTTGCTACTAAATGACTCCTGTTAAGACAAATGACCACAAATAGAATACAGGCTCAATGAGGGCAGGAATTTTGGTCTGTTTTATTTATATCAAATAGACCCTGGTGCAAAACAAAGGCTCAAAATAGGTCTACATAAATGTACAAAATTGAAGATGTGGCTCAAACTAAAAGATTATGTTATTATCTCTCTGCCCTCCAGCTAGAGTTTAAATGGTTTCTAATTAATAGGGAAGAGGCTGGGGATATAGCTCAGTTGGTAGAGTGCTTGCCTCATATGCACAAGGCCCTGGGTTAAATCACCAGCACACACACACAAAAAAGCAATAGGGAAGATGTACCAGGATATCTTTCATTTACCATTGCAGATCTAAGCTCCATCTTTTCCTGCCGCGACCCCTCGCCGGCAAGGGAAAACACGACACAGGATTCTTCCTTCAGCAGTTTATTCAGGCCTTGATTCATGTTTCATCTTCTAGTGACCCGCCGCCGAGCGCCCAAGCACAGCCTAATAAAGCCTCCCGCATACCAATCCTAAGCTGCCACGTGGACCTTTCTCATAGGGTGGTAAGGGATTGCGTGCCAATTCTCCATATTAGGAGTTGTTTATCACAGGCCACAGTGGAAGCCGGCGCCATCTTCTAATGGCGGCCACGGTCCAATTAGAACGGCTCACCACATTTTCCCATCCTGTTCTCTGCCATTAGAGCCTGCTCTATATAAACTATATTAATGTCTTCCTTTATCTTAACTTTCCAGTTGGGCTTAGGTAATGAAGACCCTTGGTGTTAGATCAGGATGAAAACAAAGCAAGGTTCAGGGTTTATTTCCATACCTCCCTCCCTGCAGTTGGTTTTGAGCTGCATGGGTTCCTCCACCAAAGGCAAACCTTCTCTATAAGACTCTTGCTTTCTGGGTCCCAGTAAGGGCTTTCTCATTTCCCTTTCAGTCAATCAACATTAGCATGTTTGCAGTTACCAGCAGTAAGCTCAGTATTTTCTCCAAAACCATATTTGGTTACTCTCCATACCACCCACATCTTTATATAAATAGTGCCTTTATTAATCCCTCTTTGAATTATTCTAATTCAAGAGCATCATCTGTTTCCCATTGAGGACCTGACTAATACAGGATTTAAATTAGCTCCTTTTCCAAAATAATCCCTCTCATGTGCATCTTAGCCTCTAAAAATTACAGCTCCTTGAAAATGGATTTTCATTTGAGTTGATAAAGGGGTGAAGGACACAAATATTCATGAGAAGAATCATTTTTCGTCTAAGAAATTATTCTGCAGATGTATATGATGACTACAGCAGACAAACAATTGACATATTTCTGCAAACAGTTCCTTTTGCATGCATAATCAATTTGTCCATAACATGTTATTCTTAAGATCATAGACTTATTAACCTGGTAAAGATGTAAAAATAACCCAGCTTGTTCTTTTCATGAAGCTATCTGTAACACTGTCTTCTTCTTGTTCTTGAAATGAATATATAGCGTTGGAAGTAGAAGATGGAGGGAACCTGAGAAACACCCCTTCCCCAGAATTGCTTCTTTTGTGTGTATTAAAAATAGTATTATTGGGGCTTGGGATGTGGCTCAAGTGGTAGCATGCTCACATGGCATGCATGAGGCACTGGGTTCGATCCTCAGCACCATATAAAAAAATAAAATATTGTGTCCACATAAAACTGAAAAATAAATATTAAAAAAAATAGTATTATTGGGACTGGGGTGGTGGCTCAGTGGTAGAGTGCTTGCCTAGCATGTATGAGGCACCGGGTTCAGTTCTCAGCACCGCATATAAATAAATAAAGGTCCATTGACAACTAAATTTTTTTTAAAAAAAATAGTACTATTGCTTACTTATCTTGTTTAGATGCATTTTAATGAATAAAACCTTAGTTTTAGGTTCTATAGCACAAGGAACTCTCATTCCTTGAAAGAACCTAAGAGGATTTGCAAGCATGCAAGCAATATCATTTCCCAGAAAACATATCAGAGAATTGGGTTTGTCCTCTATACATGCCTGAAGCTATTCTAAGCCAATCAGCAGGACTAAATTAGCTAAGGGTTGGACTTTTAGCTAACACTGAGGTAAAAATCAAATTTGTCTTGTTCATATCAATATGGCAAGTATTACATACAAGACACTCAATAAATATTTGGTGAAAAAATTAGTGTGTCAAAGGACACAATTACAACAACTTAACTATCTTAATTTGGTTTTATTTTAGATTTGAGAATCCAGGTAATTCTTCATCCCATAAAACACAGTAAGTGTTCTGATGGGCTGAACAGATGTCATTGGTTTATAGACAGAGAAAGGCTAAAGAAAGCAGAAACAAATGAACAAAAGCAGATTGGTCATTTCAAAGTTACTTTTGCTTTTAAGGCAGCTACAGTGAGACAGAACAATAGAATGAGGAATGATTGGTTAACATCAGGTTACTTGGGGTTCTTTTATTGTGTAAGGATTAAAGCAGAGGGAATTTCATTCTCATGCCAATTAAAACTGGACTATTTGGAAAATTTGGCAAATTTGGCTGTTATCTAATCCTGAATCTCAGGAGGTCAGATAAATGGCTTAGTTTCAGCTTGGTGACAGGGAACATTAGCAATGAGTGACTCCACTTTGATTTTTAGTCTGGTCTGTTGGGGCCCAGTACAGGAGCTTAATTCAAAATAATGGCCACCTGTAATTGCTGAGAGCCATAGCTAAGTAGGTAGGACACATGGCAATTTCCTTGTCAGCCTACCCCATGTTGCTTAGAGGAAGGATTCTCCATTGTGGACCCAGGTCATTTGCAGTGACTTTGCATGAAAGGTGACCTTGCTCAAGGACCAGGGCGGATCCGGGTTTAGGGTGGATCGGGGTTTAGGGCGGTTCCAGGTTTAAGGTGATTACTGCTGGGAATAGGGCGTATCCTGCTGCCTCAGGCGCCTTGAGTTCCCGTTGAGTTCTCGCGGGATTCAGAGAGTATTTGGGATTCAGAGCCCGGTGGAGAGTGTGGATTTTGCCCAGAATGTGCGTGTAGAGTGCCGGTGACAGTTCGGGAATAAAGAATTGCTGTTTGAATCTACAAGGCTGTGAGTGGCTCGTGATTTTGTGCCCAGCCAGACTGCGGCATGTAATTTTTTATTTAACAATTGATTAGTCACTAAAACTATCACAGAAAGAGTGTATGGAAGTGGGAAAAACATGACAATCTGAGATTTCCTTTCTCTAGAGTTTTCTTTAGATCAGGAGAGTTCTTTGGCTAGACCTGAGAAGTGGGTTGATGGGGTTTAATTTGCCTAGTTTTAAAACAAAGTATGGCCTCTGCCTTCACAGATATTATAGGATTTCGTAACTTTTTTTTCTTGGCTTCCTCCCTTTTGTTTTCTTTCATAATCTCAAGATACTTTGAAGAACTATTCTGACATGCTAGGCAGCCAGGGTTTCAGTGTCTTGTCTTTGCACCTCAAGCTATTCATTCCTCCAAAATGTGACCTAGACTAGTTGTCAAATTTATCTAAGGACTTGTTTCTATTCTTTGTTTACCTTTTCAACACTGTTAAAAACTGAGTGATTGATGAACAGACCTAAAGTTGAGAACAAAGAGGAGTTCTTGGGGAATGAACATAGTTTCCCAGTGCAGGTTTTCAGCCCTTGTCTCTAGAGTTAATAGGACAAGGGGAGACAAAGCCTGGCACACCCAGCATTGTGATTGTACCCTTGAGGTTCTGCAAATCTGGCAAAGGCCTTGGCAGTTTTCCCAACAAAAGTACATTTTAAAAGTAATTTTTAAAAAATTACTAAAGGGCTAAGCAGGGGTAGAATGCTAGGGACACATAAAAGTTAGCTTTAGCATCAGTGTTTAGCCGAAATCTAATACTCTTCTTAGATCTCAGTCTCTGAAAGGTTGAACAGCCAAACACCCCACATTGATATAATTTCTTGTCTCCCTGAATAACATCACAATCTTAAAAAAAGGCATGCCATTTTTTCATATTAATCATTTAATATCTGACTACTCATTTTCAGACATAAACATTCTAAACACAAAATGAAAATCTATGTGTCAGATTTATATGTTAACAATCTATAGGTCTACTGAAGTATAAGTATGTACTTATTACTGTAAGAATGACATTTAATATAATTTTTAAAAATTTTCATTTTTGGGTTTCAGCTAATACTATAGCAACTATAAAACCATTGTCTCAAATACAGTATGTTTTTGTCTAGTTATTATTTTTGTTTGTCATTTTATCATTAAATGCCTTGGACTAATAGGAGGAACTATGGGTACCTGTGGAAGGTAAAATGTGACCAGAGTGTTGTGAAACTTGGGAAAAAACAGAGCTCCATAAAATAGAGCTGAGGAAGTACCAACCTGGATCTGAGTCCACTTAGAATAAGATTTCAAACTTAAGAAAGACAAGGCTAAGAGAGGGTAGCGTTGACAGTCCTGCAGATATTCTATGGAGGCCTAGGTTGGTCTCTTTTCCTGTGAGGACAGTCTAATTTGGAATATTAAAATCCAAGTATAGCACTCTTTAAGAAATTAGGAGAGAATTAAATTAGGAGAAACTTATCCCTGATATGCAAATCTATTTAATTAAAAATATATTTGAGTTAAATAACTACAGGTGGAAGTGTGCCCCACTGATGCATTTCAGTCAGCACACTAGACAGGCATGATTTTAATAAGTCATTAACCCTTCCTATTAACACTGTACAACCTTCAGGAATAATTAGAACCCCATGCCCTTTGAAAATAAACCCTCATCCTCCATTTAGCTTATAATTTACCATGCCAGAAGCCAATTGTTGTATGATTTGTCTCTCTGGATTAAGAGTACTAGTGAGATTAAAAGACTAAAGCTTCTGAGCAGGCACATACGATCTAAGAGTAGAAATTAATCTGGAATTTTTACCTTTAATACATTTATTACTTAATTTAGGACATTTTAAGTAAGGAGGAATAAGTTTACTATAATTTTTTTCATAGTAACTTACTCTCTAACATCAACAGATGTTGGTCAACACCTTCTTTCATACATTTTCTCCAGGAATGTGACTCAAGAGATCTGAAGCGCCTCTTTCAGAAACTCCACTAGCAAAAGTGAAAACAAGAGGAGGTGAAAGAAGCATAGTTTCTTACTCTGGGTGCCCTAATAAATAGAAACTGAGCTAAGGATTGGAACTCTAATACCATATTTGGTGCAAGTTCTTGACAGTGAGGGTAAGGAAGAAAAAGGGCAATGAGGCAAATAACATTAAGTGATATAATACATTATTTCACTGGCCACAGTTTCATGATAGCCAAGAAATTAGGTAACAGGCCATTTAGCATGTGTGTGTCTATGTATCAGGATTCCTCTGGAAGGCACAAGGGAAAACCACATGTCAGAACAGTTCATGCAAGGTATTAAAGAGGAGGAACTTACCTGATTAGCACTGTTTTCCATTGTCCTAGGTTTACCCCACTGTGTAATTCAGTCCATTGTCAGCCATATAAAAAGCCATATGTCCTAGATGGTGGTATTTAATTTATGTGTGTCAATGGAGCAGAAACTGCCTGGATCAGCTCAGTATATGGGTGGTATGGACCATACAAGTACCAGAATGCAACTTGACTCCAGACAGCAAGGAGAGTTCAGCAAGCATGGTGAACTGGAGAAGACCCCCTGAGCCCAGCCAGTGTTGAATAGCCAACTACTGATAGAACTATCTCACAATAAGATGAGGGTCTCCAGTGGTTTTCTAGCAACACATAAACCTGCACCCTGCATTTTCTACATACATTGCTGGAGTGTTGGGAGATCTAGATTAAACTTCCTGTCAACCAAGCAAGCATGGTTCCAAATATATGAAATTTAAAGAAATATAAGCATGTGACATTTCCTGTAACTTAGGGTTGTATAGTAAACTCACTCTTGATATACATGCAGTGAAAGCCTGTGCTTATCTAAAATGAGCAGCTAATATCTTCAGGAGAAGCTGATCTAAAGGGAATCTGGAGGAGGCAAAGGTGTGACCTTCTCTAATGAGCCACCTTAGTTCATTGTTCTAAATTCTTTACTAACTTGGATATGACACCCATTATAATGCACAGCTCAAGACAGATTTCAGTTATATTGTATATCTAAACTTTTCTATTTCTAAAAACAGGCAAATATTTTTGCCTCTTGAAATAAATGCTGTTAGTGATGCACCAATACTCCTGCCACTTTCAGCTTTCCTGTAGATACTACTGTTTTGCTACTGCAAAAGGACTTTCGCTGGCTATAAAACCTGGCTTCATCTGCAAGTAAGATGGGCTAGAAATTCCAAGGAGTCTAATGCCCTTGTGAGCATCCCTCAGGCAACAATGGATGGGAGCTGGTATATAAATATCTGATTTCCTTGCATCTCAGGTAAAACAAATATGAAGTATGCTCTACACAGCCTCTGAGAGGTACCTGTTGAGAATAATTCTCAATTACTTAGAGTAATTGCTCATAACCACACCCTGTATTGATTTTCTTCCATGCTATACTCTCCACCATCCGTATTTACTGTGATCAGTTTCCAAACTAATTACCCAAAAATTGGTCTCCAGGTCAGTTTTTGGAGTAGTACAAACTAAGACACTGCCATTACATGAGTATCACCAAATCCAACTTAATTCAATGCAATCTGACACTCCTAACTTGAAGCTGGAGTCTAGTGCTGCTTCTTTATTCTATTCTGGTTGAATACACTTACGGATGAGTCACATTTTCTCTAACAGAGTTTGTGTTTATAGCTTGTCTTTACTTACTGGTACATACTTTGGGGTTATTTATGCCATATGAGGACTATATGAACCAAGTCCCAGTCTTTAGGATTTCAAATTGTACAATTCAGAGCACTTTCTGGGGTACATGTGGGGAAGACAGGACCTAGGGGACCTAACTTCCTCTGATTTAATCAGAACTTCCCTGCCTCTATGCATTTAATATACCAAGGGGGAAATAAACATACACACATGTATATACATACATACTCACTCTAAAGTAGGTACAGGTGGGACATATCTACATCACATGCCTCCTGACAAGTTTCATAAGAAGAACATAACATTACTTCACTGGTATTACTGTTCTACTCATGAGAAAGGAATAAGATGAACCCAAATTGAGGAATATTCAGTGATATGCTAGAGATTGCTCATATATACTATCTCACAAGAGCTCTCTATGCACATTTCTTTCTGCTGGCATATTCAGCAACATCACATTGGAAGCTTGACATCAGCCATGGTGGGAATATTTACACTAGGGAAATTAGTAAATGCTACACAGCAGGATTCTTTTTTCCAGAGAGGCATCTGTTAAGCATTTACCAGCATGCTGTTAGATATTCTACAAAATAATTGCCTTGTACTCTTTGAAAATGTCTGTCATGAAAGAAAAATGCTAAGAAAATGTTCCATATTAAAGGAAACTAAAGAAGCATGACAACTAAGTGCATGTGCAATCTTGGATTGCTTCTTGGACAGCAAAATCTTCTGTACTCAAAGATAATATTGAAACAATTTGTAAAACTGGAATATGAAATGTAGATTAGATAAAGCTTAAGTGCACATTCCCTAGAACAAGGATATTTTCTTCCATAAACATAGTATAATTATCAAATTCAGGAACTTTAATGCAATGCAGTATTATTAACAGGTAAACCAGCATGATGTATCCAGCATACTCTCAAATGGTTCAAGAAAAATAATAAAAATAATATATATGTATGTATTATATATATATATATATATGTGTGTGTGTGTATTGTGTGTGTGTGTATATATATATATATATATATATATATATATATATATATATATATAGAGAGAGAGAGAGAGAGAGAGAGAGAAATATGATAACACTGTGGCAAAATGTTTCCAAATGGTACATTAGGATATATATATATACAGAGATCTTTGTACTTATCTTGCAATGTGTTTGTGTGTGTGCGTGAAAGAGTGTGTGTGTCATATATAGCTTTTTATTTGAGATTATTTTAAACATATGGGGAACCCATTAAATCTCACTAATCCTCAAACAACTACATGGTAAAGCAGCAAAGTCTCATTTTACACCAATTGAAATAGAATCATTTAAAATGTGTTATATTGGCAAGTGAAATACAAATGTTTGGGGGATTATAAATTGCCACAAACAGAAAACAAGCAATATCTCAAAAGCTGTCTAAATATTCATACTCTTTTGACCAAGCAGTTCCTCTTCTCAAATCTGAGACTAGTCTATAGTGCGAAAATTACAAACTAGCGCAATTTCCTAATGACATATGATTAAATGAATCATGGAAGATAAACCCATGAATAAATCATCAAGCCTGTGTGACAAAATGCAAAAAATATTTTTGTAAAAAAATAGAAAATAAAATACCTTTGCTATATTACAATTATTTGAAATATGTAGAATGACAAATATTAGAGGGAAACACAAACTCTTCTATCGATATGGGGTATTTAAGGGACAGATAATTTCTACTTAAGACATTGTTTTTTACCTTGAGATTCACAGTTAATATTATAACCTTTAATTTTATTTTGAGACAAGATCTCACTATATTGCCCAGGCTAGTCTTGAAATTGCAACGCTCCTGCCTTAGTCTCATGAGTAGCTGAGATCACAGTCACACAGCACTGTGCCCAGCTTATAACATTTAATTTAAAAAAATAAGTTCAAGGTGGGTTGGAACCCACAAAACTGACGCCATCACACAAATTTTCTATGGTCTGAAGCTGCATGGGAAAACAGGAAGAGCAAATCTTTTGAGACTATTGGTGGCCTTTTCCTCCCTTTTTGGCACTGTTTTTCCTAATGTCCTTCCTCTCAAGTGCATGACCAGTGCTCTTAGATAGCTAAAGAAAGTAAGTATGTGTCATATGTAGTTATTCCCTATTAGACATGAAATGCAATGTTTCCACTCCTAAGAGGATTCACATTTTCAAAATAATTAGAAAGTGTTGGCAGGATACAGCCACAAACTCAAATTTGTGCTAGATTTATAAGCTTCAAAATAGAATTATAGGAGAAAGGACACATAATGAAGTAATTTCTAACTGAAATTTTTCAGAAATTCTTGGGAGTAAAGAGAAAAGATAGGAACAACTTTCTTAGGGTCCAAGAGATGTCACAAGAGGAGTCAACTTCATCTGCCACTCCTATTCTAAAACGGTATGTCCCACATAGGCTCACACAGATGCTGTACTTCCTCTAATCCTCTACCAGCACTGGTACCAGCAAATTTGATATCATTCTTCATTCTGAGTTTTTCTTTCTCCCAGTTATTTGTTCATAAATCTCCCCCACTGCATCATGGAAATCTGTCTGACAATCCTGGTAAATTCCTTGTGGCCTTACCTCCTGTCAATCATAATATTCACTCTTTTCTACTGATTCCCTTGATAACCAGCCATAAAGACACCAGTCACTGTTTTATCACTGTTCATCTTACAAATGGAGAAAAACAAATCAGTTCCCCAGCTAATTGGGTCATCTCCATGCATTTTTAAGAAAGGGTGCCTAATGGTCAAACTTGCTTTCAGAAGTCTTCAAGGGATCCCTTTAACTGTTTTTCTGAATTCCACATCCCTGCTTACTCATATACACTCTATTCACTCTCTCTTCCTCCCTCTCATTAGCTCTCATTTCTTCCCCTACAAAGCTGAAGAGGCAGGGTGGAGAGAAAGGATGCAGGATAAGCTGTTTTGACAAGTGCAATTGCAAAGGAGATGTTCTCTACAGCCATAAAGGAGCTGTTTTGGAAGATTTTCCTCTAAAATAGTTTAGGAAACAGAGAATATTTAATTCAATCATATAACTTATAGTAAATTTGTAGCATGTGTGGGTATAAATACTGTTCTGTATGTTATCTGACTAGACATGAGACCGTAAGGCTGAGAAATAAAGAGACCTGACCATTTGAGCAGGGAAATATCCACCCAAATTGAATTGACCATCCCAAACAACCAAAGGCTAAATGTTTTCTCTGATAAGTGGATGATAATCTATAATGGGGGGCATGAGATGAGTGGAGGAGAAACTTTGGATTGGGCAAAAGGGAGGATGGGTGGAGGGTGGAAGGTGGAAAGGGGGTATGGGGATAGGAAAGATGGTGAAATGAGATGGACATCATTACCCTAGGTACATGTATGATTGTATGAATGGTGAGATCCTACTTCATATACAACCAGAGAAGTGAAAAAATGTTCTCTATTTGTGTACAATGAATTGAGGAGCATTCTGCTTTCATGTATAACTGATTAAAACAAAAATGAGGCAGTTGGTCCAGTATCTTTTGCTTACTGAAGAACAACTGACCCTAGGATGGGGAATCCTAATCAATTGTGCCACCTCACTTTCCATAACACCCTTTCTTCTTCCACTTCTCACTTATAGTGGATCTGTGTACAATCCAGATCCTATCTTCTTTTTGCAGATTCTGGGATTGTTTGTAATATATAGCCCTCTGGTTTCAGTCAAAAAGAGTTCTCTTACCCAAGGTCACGGTCTTACCCATTGTGTTAGTCAGCTGTTTGTCACTGTGACCAAAATACCTGACAAGAAAAATATAGAGGAGGAAAGGTTTATTTGGGGCTTATGGTTTCAGAGATTAGCCTATGGTCAGACAACTCCATTGTTCTGGAGCCAAGGTGAAACAGAAGAGCATGGCAGAAGGACGTGGCACAGAAAAGATGCTCAGTTCATTGCACCCAGAAAGGGGAAAGAAAAGGAACCAAGTATAAGATATGTAATCCCCAAGGCATGGCCATGGTGACCTACTTCCTCCAGCCATACCCCACCTGCCTATAGTTACCAAATAGGAATCCACTAAAATTATTAGTCAATCAAATTGATTAATCCACCAACTAGGTTTCAGCTCTCATAATCTAATCATTTCACCTGTGAACATTCCTACATTGGATATGTTTCTAATACACAAGCTTTAATGGGAATACTTTATATTAAAACCATAATATCCTTCCTATTAAATAACTGGATAACACCAAAGTATACATCCTTGTATACTCACCACATCGTGGGACAACTCTGAAGGGTGATTCTACCTTCAGGGATGCAAGTGAGGTTTACTGAGATTTTGGTTGATATTGCATTACAACCCAACTTCTCCCTCTGTACAATCTTGCTGAATGCCTTCCCTATATATAATAAACAGCATGATAATCTCTCTTTTAGTCTGCTCCCCAGAGAATTCAACGTGAAACATCCCTCTAGAGTGTTGAAGTAGAAAAGGGATTCTATACAAATAATTAAGTTACAAAATGTTGGAAGACTGAGGGGCAAAAATCACAATGGTGGGCTGTGGTTGTAGCTCAGTGGTAGAGCACTCGCCTTGCATGTATGAGACCCTGGGTTTGATTCTCAGAACCACATAAAAATAAATAAAAATAAAGATATTGTGGGCTGGGGTTGCGGTTCAGTGGTAGAGTGCTTGCCTAGAATGCGTGAGGCACTGGGTTCAATCCTCAGCACCACATAAAAATAAATAAAATAAAGATATTAAAAATAAATAAATAAAGATATTGTGTCCATCTACAACTAAAAAGAAGAAGAAGAAGAAGAAGAAGAAGATGGTGATACCCAAAGGTCAGAAGAAGACTCTACTAAGGCTTAAGAGATATCTTGATTTGGTCTAGAGAAGGGAACACATATGGAGCAGCTGCTGAAATGAGAGCTAATACCCAAATAAGTGTGTGGTTATCCACATTCTCCAAAACTCAGACCTCTTTGGCAGAAGACAAACAGGCAAATTAAATGGAAATATGAAAGGAATCAACTTTCCCAAATTTCATGGTGACAGCAATATTTGCAGCTACCTTAGAAAAGTAATAGTGCTTTTGGTTTATTATTCTGGCAGGGAATGGAAGTTCCAGGGGTTTTCACTTGGCCATTCCTACTGTTTGGGGCTCACTCTAAGAGTTCAGGAGCCAAAGGAGGTGCTGCCACATTCTAAGTACAACTATCCCAGTCATGATTCCAGCTCTAAATAATCATAGTCTCTTCCTAAACTCTATTAGCCACTTAAATCTTTAGTTACCATTCTGACTGGTAGGCCACAGTGGCATTTGACAACTCCAGGATTATCATCAACACTAAGCCTCTATCTGGTAATCCCCAATATGACTTTTTCTAATTCCCCAGTCCACGGTCACTCTGACAAATGGATTCAAGTCACTTGGAGGAAGAATTCAAGGAAATTTTACAGTATATGTTCACGGAAATGTCATAGGAATCCTTCTTCCAAAGGACCCAATGCCCTTTACTGAAGGGATTCTAATCTGTGAATTAGCTTAGGTCTAGGAACAGGGTGATACCCCATTATTTTCATTATAGTAGTTCAAGTCAAGCCTCTCTTCAATAGACCTAGATTTCCTACCCCTTATTATATAGATCTTACAAGACTCCAGTAGGAGTCTGGGTACTTTGAATACCTCTAATAAGCTTATCTCCTACCTTTAAGACTAAAGAACTCATTCCCCCAGTTGTTAAGAGTGTTGGCCACAACAGTTCTCAGTTAAGTCCTTCTTTGGGGATTATCTGGGCCTGAAGAGAGAACTGCCTTGCCCAAGATCATGCTCCTTTCTATAGCCAATAACTTCCCAGTGCAGAGACATAAAAGTGACTAACCATTCCTAAAAATCACAACACTCTGCAAGTCCATTTCAGCTTCCTCACCCTAATCCTGCTTCCTTCACTCTCCAGTGAGTACTGATCCTAAGAGCACTCCCCAGTAAAATTTCTTAATGCAAATCTTGCCTCAGTTTAGTCTTAAGGAAGCTTAACTGAACCGCAACAATAGGCTAATAACTTATTTCAATCTTAGGAACACTGACATCAATAATCTGTCCCTGAAGATCCCTACATGACAAAACCTATTGTCACTCTGGCTCTACTTCCCATTTCGGTAACTGAATCCACTCTGTCTCAAGTCATTAAATGCTTTCCCTTAACCTCTACCATTCTGAAATTTTATCATTCCTAATAAAATGAGGAAGTCCTTTTATTTTAATAACCCAATCAATAAAGGAGTAAATTATCTAAACAGACATTTCTCAAAAGAAGAAATATAAATGGCCAATGGATGTTCGAGGAAGCCCATTTTAATGTTAGCATATCTCACCATCACTGATAATCTAAAAGAAGATAGCTATGACAACTCTCAAAGATTCCTACCCATGCATTTCTTAGTACCTTGAGAAAAGGGGAGCATTAACACTATTCCCAGAGAATATACTAGGAGAAGGACATATACAGTAAATCCACTCCAACATTCATGCACTTCAATATTCCTATCTCTGTAGGCCTTTGGATTCCTTTGGGCTACTTTTGGCATTTCAGCTTACTGGACGTAGGCATCATATTGAATACTGATCACTCTTGAGTCCAGGTTTTAGTCAACTAGTCCCAGCAGTTAATACATTCAGTCCAGTCTGTATGGACTGTACAGATTTTTTTAAAAAAATTAGTAGTTGTAGATGGAGAGCATGCCTTTGTTTATTTTTATGTGGTGCTGAGGATTGAACCCAGTGCCACATACATGCTAGGCGAGTACTCTGCCACTGAGCTACAGGCCCAACCCATGTCCAAATTTGAGTTCCAATAAAGTAGAATTTACTGATAAGAGGTATACTTAGTCAATATTATCTTTCATCCTCCTTGGTCGATTATCATCACAATTCATTCTCATAATACTTCCCAAATTTTTGTTGATATGACTTAGCAAGAAAAGCTTGCCAATTTACAAACATTTAAGCTCTCTCCTTCACATTCAATCTTTTCATTTGTCCCTCACTTAGAGTGCTATGACATGACTGGTTATAGGTCTGGAAACATGGAAAGATGGAAAAGGTAGGTTTTGATGAGACTCAGCATCCACTTGCAAAGTAACTTCCTCCAATGAGGTTAATATAGGGTTGTCCAGCAAGAGAAGAGTCGCATCTGCACTGAGAGAAATGCCCTAATGTCTCTGCCCAGGTCCATATTCACTATACAGTCATTCTCTGAATGTTAAGTGTGGGTCTCAATCTATCATCACTACCCATTGCATTTTCACATATTCATATACAGACCACGCCACTCATTCATTTTTCATTAGATTTATCCTTAAGCTTGCAATTAGATAGCATACCTTTTATTTCCCCCATTTTTTATCTAGACTTATTCAAGTTGAAAAATACACTAGAGACAATCTCAGATTCTCTGGCATGTGGGATCCTTTTTCCATGAAACAGATAAAGTTGAATAACCAGAGAACAAGGACAGACTCAAGGCCACATTAACCCTGGGCTACTTTACTCTTATTTATCCATGTAATTATGGGCATATATACCTTACTTTCTTAAGTCTTTGTATATGTTCAAGACCTCTCTTCTACAACTTATGTTGAGATGCAAATAGGGCAGATATAATGGAGGTAAAAAAACTAAATCCTTTGTAAATGGTAATAAAACTCCAAATCCAAGATGCAAATATGAGAGTGAGTTCCCTGAAGTTACATATTTAGAAGATTTTAGAAGATTTGCTTCCATCTAACTCTCATTTGATACTATATACATACAGAGGAGGAGGTGAATTATATTGTTATTCAAAATAAGGTTAGGCAGAAAAATCCCCAAACATCATAATAATCACAGTAGATCCCATTTAGTTTCTCTTTAAAAAGCAAGAACCAAGCTCAGCATGGGCACACAGCTTTAATCCCAGCAACAAGGAGGCTGAGGCAGGAGGATCACAAGTTGGGGGCCAGTCTCAGCAAATTAGCAAGGTCCTGAGCAACTTAGTGAGAGAGACTATCTCAAAAAATAAAATAAAATAAAAAGGGCCAGAGGTGGAGGTCAGTGTTTTGTAAAGCATGCCTGTGTTCAATCCCCAGTACAAAAAAAAATCATAAAAAAGCAAGAATCAGCTCTTGGGAGGCAACAAATAGGCAGTTATTGATCATTGTTCATTCTCTCAGGGCACTTAAAAACAAACCATATAATTTAGCATCCTAAGACCTGCTCATTTAATCAGGGAGGGTCCGGTTTCTTATCTGAATGTAAATCTCAAAAACCTTGGGACCTGAACACAGGTATACACAAGACAATGTGCTTTAGAAATTAAGCGTATACACACACACACACACACACACACACACACATATATATATATACACACACACATATATACACACGTATACATACACACACACACAAACACATTATATATATATATATATATATATGCATATATTATGTACCACATAGCATTTTGGTAAAAAAAATGGACCACGTTATGTGAGAGTGGTCCCATAAGATTATATCACCTAGTGTTGCCATAGCCCTCTTAGTTTGGGTAAGTACACCCTATGCTGCTCACACAAATGTAGAATCCACTAACACCACATTTCTCAGAACACATTCCCATTGTTAATCAAACAATAACTATATTTGTGGTAAGATGTTTTCCTGTCATGAATACTGTTTCTTTTTCTAATTAATCAAGTTCATTAGATTCCACTTACATGATTTCAAAAGAGACCTTAAACAAAGCATCTATTTCATAATTACAACATGAAATGAGATAATTCTTGTCCATACTTCTGCCTGAAGTTGGGAATTCATTCTTAGTTTATACTAGGAAAAAAATCCCTTAGCCCAATGCAAAACAAAATCATGTAAAAGCAGACAGAATTCTTTCTTCCCTCAATTCATTTGCAATTCTAATGTTCACTTGTATATATTTTAGGCACTGGTGTATGATGAAGCTGTTTATTTTCTGGAGTCAAATGTGGCATGATAATTTTTTTCTTCTCTCTTCATTCTCTCAGGGGCACTTAAAATCAAACAGTCTAGTTCACCATCAACTTAACTCACATTTTCTTTGCCATGATTGCAGGTTCTTTCCAAAATTAAAATTTACCATAACAACAAATCACTTCCTTCTATTTTTTCTGGTTTTAATAGTGTTGAAATATTAACAAGTACAATGAATACAGTGATTATATTGATGAATCCTCATTTATGTAAAATATAACTAAAAGGATCAAGGAAAATTCCATTGCTCTTGGAAAAGCCTGCCAATTCCCAATCTGAATAAACCAAATCCATTAATGTAGAGCTGGTTATTATGGGTAGTTATGTTGTTTAAAGACTGTTCTCCTAGAAAATTAATAATCAAGGATGGCTAAAAGCATAAGATACTCAAAATCCATCAAGTAAATATATACATTACTAAATTTTCATTGGTACCTTAGAACTCCCTAATTATATAGCAAACACTGTGGCCTTTTATTGAAAGCATTTTGCCAAGAGTCATTATTTCAAAGTGATGGAGCTAATGTTTTGTTTAAGAAAGGATGTCATCAAAGGATTCTCTGTCACTCCTTTTTATAATTAGTCAATAGGTCTGCAGCATCCCTGTGGGCAAAAGTAGTAGAAAAATCACCTGGGTTGAATATTTCTGTTTTACAGTAAGGAAAAGAAAAACAAAATACAACAGAGCATAGGGGCAGTAACTGTTGTCCACTGTCTCCCTTAGTCTATACAGAAGGTGTCAGACCTGTATACAGATTGAATTCCCAACTTCAGGTAGAAGTATGGAGAAGGATTATCTTATTTCATGTTGTAATTGTGAAATGGATGCTTTGCTTAAGGTATCTTTTGAAATCATGTAAGTGGAATCTAATGAACTTGAGACTTTCATGAGATGGGCTAAAAATTCACCTGGTGTTATTAATTATTATTTTGGCAGTGCTGAGGATAGTACCCAGGGTCTTGCACATCCTTGAGAGAAATGTGTATAATAAAGAGAAATGTGAAATTTAATAGCAAGTTCATAGTACCATGGTTAAGGGAAGCTTGTATCTAATTGTCTAATGTCTAATTGTCTATGTGTCTATATGTCCAGAGTGTTTTACATCCCAGGGTACTGCACCTCAGTAAAAGTTGGCATGGGTAAGAAGCAGGCCTGAGTTTTATAAGTTTGTAAAAGGACAACTATGAAAGGAGAAGAGCAAAGATGACCTATCTGCATGTATGGTCTCACTTTTACCAAGTATTGCATATCAGAATTGAGACTAGAAATTGATTCTCATAAAATTATGTGAATGTACCCTGTTATGTATTGAATTGTGTCCACCCATGAATTGTTCCCACCCAGAATTCATATGTTGAAGTCCGTACCCCTAATGTGAACATATTTGGATATAGGACCTTGACAGAGGTAGCTATGACTAAATGAAGTTATAAGGGCAAGGTCTATTTAATCTGACTGGTTTCCTTATAAGAAGGGTAAGAAACACCAGGAGTGTGTATGCATAGAGGAAATGCCATGTGAGGCTACAGTGAGAAGGTGGCCATTTATGCTGGCCAAGGAAAGAGGCCTCACCAGAAACCAGTTCTCTGGCACCTCAATCCTAGACTTCTCTGCTCCAGAACCATAAGAAATAAATTTCTGCTGTTTAAATCATATCATCTGTGTTGTACTGTTAATACAGCCTAAGCAAACTAATAATATATATCCCCTATGGAATTCTTGATCTATCTTCAAGGGTTACACACCAAATTTTTACTACATTGCTTTACTAGCATAGCCTAGTTTCCAATTGCTGGTACTCTACCCCTGCTACATGGTGTAACTATTAAACTCTGTAAACTGCTTGAATAGCTAAAGCCACTGCTGCAGTTGTGCACCATTCAGGGGAATCACAGGGTTACAGCTCTCCAGGATGTACTTGCTCAGTCAGCTTAGCATCTACTTTTCACTTTTGAGGTCATACCCTTAGGCCCATCTCTGATTTTAACAACAGCTACCACAGACAGTTCCACACAAGTTCCTATCTCAGACTTCACATTCATTTCTCTACTTTCTGCCTGGAGTCCTTTTCTGATGCCTCAGAAGTCTGCTTTACACAGGAGCAACAACAACTCAGCCAAGAAATATGGAGGACTGAACTGCCCCCAGGTTTCAGCCTTCCACCAAGAGGAGATTGAAAGCAGTAGATAAATGTTCCAGTCTCCCTGTCCTTAGGCAGCCAATTCTGGAGTAAAGCAAGAGGGGTATCTTTCTGTATGTTTCCCAGAAAGTTCTGACAAAATAATGGTCCTGTTTCCCCACAGAAGCAATCTCCATAATGTATCTTTGAGTCTTGGTCCTGATCTCCAAACAGACTCTGAGATAGGATTTCTGTGAGTATTTTATTAAGGAGAGAGCATAAGGGAGGTGGGGAAGCAAAGCAGGGCTTGTGAATAAACAAACAAAGAGTAAGATTTCAGGTGAATCCAAATATTGGGAGAAATCTGGAATATAAACCACACCATACAGTTTTTCTTTCCTGGAGGCAAGGGAGCTGGAGTTTCATACTACGCAATCAGCCCTTGACTATGGGCCACTCTGGGGATTGGTGGAGGCAAGGGGACGTAAATTCTGAGGAACTCCTGGTTCTTGATGTCTCCAGGTAGGACAACTTTAACAGTTCAAGGGTGCTTCTATAATAAAGGCTCCAGGTTTGACTCATTAAGAGTAAAATACATGGAAGCTGAAAAATTAGGCAGTCAATATAGGTGATCTAGACAATGGCAGTGAAATTATTTCCTACATCTTAAATCAGCTTATTTTCCATCCCTGTCTCTCTCTGCCCATTCTATCACACTTGCTTCCTAAGATCCCTTCCCAAATAAAAACCATGCAACAAAGACCTTGTCTTTCATTCTGCTTTCTAGGGAACACAAATGAGTTACCTTTAAGAATAGTGGCTGTCTGCCTCCTAGAAGCCAGTTCTCACATGACTTTGAGCTCAACAGGCAGGGGGTGATGGGGAATGTGTCAGAAGACAAAAAGATTGTATGACATTCTGTTTAGAATAACAAATACCAATTCATATGCATATGCCCAACAGGAGCATATTACAGACTCTTTCCAAAACTAAGATTTTCTATCTACACCTAAGCTGCTCAGAACCACAGTTTCTCTCTTTAAAGTTAATTTTATTTATTGAGTACCTTTTTACCATTTACCTCACTACATACAGAGTAAGAAACTCTTGTATAATTAGCATTATGTGAATGTTATTTCCACTGCCAGGAATCTCCCCAGTAGGAGGGAACTCAAAAGTTTCACAATCAAGCTTGTTATAATTTGCTGTATTTATTTTTGGTAATTCTATATCAGTGCCATGTGCTATAGCAATAGAAAAAGAAAATGTCATCTTTCCAAATGCATCCCTTAAAGGCAGTTAAGCTACTCCAGTTTCTTCACCTTGGTCTTTCCTATCTTATCACAATCCCCAAATTTTCACACTGAGTTGATATTACTATCACTCATTCTTGAAAACACCTTGTGAAAAGACACCTGCCAAACTAAAAGAGAATATACAAGCAAATCACATGTCTGATAAAGGATTTGTACCCAGGATACAAAGAACTCTCGAAATTCAACAATAAGACAACCCAATATTTAAAAATAGATGGATTTGAATACACATTTCACCAAAGAAGATACAGACAGCAAATAAGTACATGAAAAGATGTTTGTCATCATTAGTCATAAGAGAAATGTGAGGGCTGGGGATATAGCTCAGTGGCAGAGCACTTACCTCACATGCCCAAAGGACCAAGATCAATCCCCAGTACAGCCAAATAACAACAACAAAATAACAATGAGATATTACACATACTCTAGTAGGGATACAAGTTTTATATAATAATAAACAACAATACTAAGTGCTGATGAGGATGTGGAGTAACTGGAACACTCATAGGAATGAACAATAATAAAGCCATTTTGCAAAATAGTTTGGCCCTTTCCCCCCTGTCATTCTGAGAGTAGCTCACTTCCAATGATTGGGCAATACAAGAGCCAAACCCTTTGGCCCAACTTGGGACAACTCTGAGGGATCATCCCAGCTCTATAAATCACCCATAGGATTGGCCAAGTTGCTTGTTGAGACCATATTGCAGCCTCACTTTTCTTTTTATCTAATCCTGATTCCTCCTCTTTCTCCAAAGATATTGACATGAAGAGGTACACCTTAAGAAATAGTCTGCATTCTATTCTTATTCAAATCTACTTCTCAAGAAACCCAACCTGTGATAGTTCTCTTGTCTAGCTTCCTCTGGGAAACCCATGCCATTATTGTTTAGCATTGCATGGAAGAATCTCCTATATGAAGGAGTCAGGGAGAAACTGAGCCCCCTGCTTTGAAAATAAGATCTAAATCTCTGAAGAGTTAAGAAATGTTCCTTCAGGGAATAAAGATAGAGTGCTATCCACAGGAATTTAGGGATAACAGATGACAATCTGGTCTGACTAAGGCTCTAGAGAGTAATTACAATTTAACTTTATTGCAAACGTATAGTTCCATGCTCTAGCCTCATGAACCACTCTATAAAAAGTTGAGTTCACTGGGAAACAGACTCAGATAGATACTCATGTGCAAGAAGTTCACTAGGGCATACTTTTAGGGTGGATACCTATAGGGAAGTGAGGGAAGCTAGATCAGACAGCAGAAAAAAAACTGGGTTGTGCTGTGACCACAACAAAGGTGGTATAGGCAGAATAACAATCATCATCTACTCCCCCAAAGATTTCCATGTTATAATCCCTGGAATCTGTGAATATATAAACAAAAGGGAGTTTGTATATATAATTAGGGATTTTGAGACAGAAGAGTATTCTGGATTGTCCAGGTGGGCCCAGTGTAATCACAAGGGTCCTTATAAGGAAAGAAGGAAGCATATTCTCTATTAGACCAGCGAGAAAAGATGGAAGGATGGAAGCAGAGGTCAGAGAGGAGATACAATGGTATACTACTGGATTTTTTGGTTTTCGTTCTGTTAATCTTTCTCTTTGAAACAAGGTCTTACTATATTGCCCAAGCTCGACTCCAACTCCTGGACTCAAATGATTCTCCTACTTCAGCCTCCTGAGTTCTGAGACTATTGGCATACCACCATGCCGTTTCTGCTGGTTTTTAATTGGAACGAAGGTCACAAGCCAAGGAGTACAGGTAGCCTCCAGAAAGTAGAAAAGGTAAAGGAATATATTCTTTGCAAGAGTTTCCAGGTAGAATGAAATCCTGCTGACACTTTCATTTTAGCCCAGTGAGATCCATTTCAGACTACCGACCTTAAAAACCATAAGATTACAAATTTGTGTTGTTGTAAACCACTAAGTATGGTAATCTGTTACATCCAGCAATAGGAAACTTATATAAAAAGCTTCAAGCCAATTCTACTTTAGAGTTTTTGAAGCTGAAATGGTTCTTCAGAGTTGTCCCAAGCTTGGCAGATGGACTGAGACTACATACTCCCACACAGACCATCCACTGCATACAGGCTGCTCCCAAGAAAAGAGTGTAAATTTGAGTAAGGGGGCTTTTATTCAGCTAAGGGCAATTCTCAGAGAGCTGAAAATATTCCCAGGGCACAAGCAAATTAGTGTTTAATTCCTAGAAAGATGATGAGATAGACCTGGGTGACATACTATGGCATCCACTATAGTCAGCCCTCCATATCCATAGGTTTTTCAGATTGAACCCACCATGGATCATTTAGAAAATAAATTGCATTTGTACTGAACATGTACAGATTTTCCTTGTCATTTTTCCCCAAACAATACAGTATAACAACTATTTACATTATGTTAAGTATTATAAATAACCTATATATGATTTAAAATATACTAGAAGATTCATGCAAGTTATGTACAAATATGCCATTTTATATAAGGGACTTGAGCATCCAAGAATTTGAGTACCATGGGAGGTTCTGAAATCAAGCCCTTATTGATTTTGACTTTGAAAAATATGTGTATTTTCCCCATCCTCACCTCCAGTTCTAACAGTATTAATATGTAGTCCCAATAGGGAAAATAAACTCAGATGTGCTTGTACCAAGAAAATTAAATTCTTTTATCCTATGGCTCATTTTAGTATTCTTAAGCTCACCTGGTTTGTTTGTGGGGAGAGGTGGTAGGAGTTACATTAAAGTTCTCTAGGCCTCAGTTCCCCTGAGTCTCAAGTTAAAAAAGGCTTCAGAATGCAGATTTTCTCAGAAACTATTCAAGGAACAAGATCAATACAATTATTTTGAAACGTGCTAAAAGCGAAAGAGACATACTGTTCAACTGAGGACTCTAGAAATTAGGAATTCATTTTATGAATCACATTTCTAAAGAATCACTATTTGAAAAATTTGCCAAATGATGCAATTCTAATTTTACACATATTGTCAATATCATTTGTTGAAATACCATGAGAAACTTTTTAATGAATGTTTATAAAGGGGGTAGAGTGAATTTGTTTTTAATAAAGAGTGTCATTTTCAGCCACCCTGCATTTTATTATTAGAATCTAGTATCATGCACTGTTTGATTATTAGAACATGAAAATATAACTATTCTAATTTAGATATCCATATTCTGCACAGAGTATAAAATATGTCCATTCCCACATGCTCACACAGTCATTACACCTTATTTGAACCAATTCAATAAGTCTGTCCACTTGTCCTTCTTGTCTGCTTGGTCACCATTCCAATCCATTCTCTACTTGGTATACAGAGGAATTTTTCTGAAACACATCTTTGATTATTCTATACTTTGATTCAAACCGTTTCAGAATCTCCTCAATGGAAGATAAGTTCCAAAGTCTTTTCCATAGCATTAAATGTTCCCTATATGATGTTCCTAAAATAACTTTCTAGCTTTCTCACTAACCTTCCTCAATCACCACAACACTTACCTAATGATCCAGCCAAGTGAAATGCTTCCTGCTCTTTGAAAACTCTATATTTGCATCACCTTCGCCTTAAATATTCTTTCTCCAACCAAAACACTCTACTCATTCTTAGTAGTTTAAATCATATACATTTGAAAAGGCAAATGTTATAAGCCACCTCATAAATTCTTTGTTGATTCAATTAACTAAATGTGATCTCTTTTTTTAACCTTTATTTTATTTTTATGTGGTGCTGAGGATCAAACCCAGCGCCCCATACATGCTAGGTGATCGCTCTACCACTGAGCCACAACCTCAGCCCCTTAAATATGATCTTGTCTACTTTCTGTGCTAGTTAGGGATTGCTTTATTGAAGGTAATACAAATTCAATCAAATTGTTTAAATAAAATAGGGGATATATATTAAACATAAGTAGTATCATACAACCCAAATTCCTAAATAGCAGCCACAGTCTCCACGACAATTAAAAGAAAAATGTACCTAGAAAAGCAAAACAAATTTCTATGAAAAAAAAAAATACAACCAGTTTCTAGAAATTGAAAACATGATTTACAAAAAATAAATAAATGCATTGAAGCTGGGTGCAATGGCACAAACCTGTAATCCTAGCTATTTGGTAGGCTAAGGCAGGAAGACAGCAAGTACAAGATCAGCTACGTAAATTAATGAGACCTTGATTAAAAATAAAAAATAAAAGGGACTAAGGATATAGGTCAGAGGTAGAATGTGTGAGGCTCTGCATTCAATTCCTACTACCACAATAAATATATAAATAGGTTAAAGAAAATAAAGGACATATGAAGAAATTATCAGAGTTAAATTACTCATCTTGATCTTCCAGTTGACTCACTCACATTCAAAAGATGTAAAAAGAGGGGAGATAGAAAATGTAAGTAAATATCCAAAATATATAAGGAATACAAACAACTCTATAGAAAAAGCAAATAATAATTCAATTGGTAAGGGAACTAAATAGACATTTTCCAAAAGAAAATATACAAATAGTCAAAAGGTGTATGAAAAAAATGATCAATATCACTAATCATTAGGGAAATCCAAACAAAAAAATACAAGAAGACATAATCTCTCACAGAATAGCTCTATTATCAAAATGATGAAAGACATTAAGTGTTGAGGATGTGGAGAAAAGGGAACATGTGTACTTTGTTGATGGGAATGTAACTTAGTAGAGTCATTATGGAGAACAGTTTGGAAGTTCCTTAAAAAGCTAAAAATAGAAATACTACAGGATCCAGTAATCCCACTTCTGTGTATTTACCCAAAAAGGTTTAAATCAGTACGTTGAAGAGACATCTGTGCTCCCATGTTCACTGTAGCATAATTCTTAATGGTCAAGTCATAGAATCAACCCAAGAGTTTATTGAAAGATGAATGGATAAAGAAAAAAATGTGGTTTTATATGCACAATGTTATTCAGCATCTAAAAAACGAAATTGTCATTTGAAATAACATGGATGAATCTAGAGGATATTATGCTAAGTGAAATAATCCAGCATGGAAAAACAATAGGTTCTCACTTAAATGTGGAATCTAAAACAATTGAACTCAAAGAAGTAGAGGGTAGAACAGTGGTTACCAGAGATTAATGGGTGAGAGGAATGGGGTTATGATGGTCAAATTATACAAAGGCAAGTTGAAGAAATAGGATTTTTTAGATATATTAGACTGCAAGGTAAATACATTAAATAATATACTGTACATATCAAAATTACTAAGAGCAAATTTTGTATGTTCTAACCATAAAAAAGTATTTGAGGTGATAGATATGTTAATTTGCTTGATCATTCCATGTTGTATTCATACATTATATTATGTTGTATCCTATAGATGTAAACAACTAATTTGTCAATTTACAACTTCAAATATTTTTTTGAAAAAAGAAAATGAAAGCAGATTAAAGGAGAGGATATAGACACTGCAATTATAGATGTTGATAGAAAATCACTAATTCATAACAAAAAATAAACTGTATCTTCATAGCATGCACTTCCATGGATATAAGATGTATAGCTTCCAGAACACTAGAAGTGGCATGGAGCAAAATATGGAGCAGGGGTGTGGGGAATGCAGGAATCATGTCCATTCACTTCAAGTTTTGCAAACATAATAGGTGGCAAGAAACCTTATTTTTGTTTTCATTTTCATTTTCTGTATTAGTGAGGTTACACATCCTCTCATATGTTTATAAAATACATTTTTCTGTAAATTGCCTTTAGATATACTTTGCCCATGTCTACTTGGTTCTTTCTTATTAAGTTATAGTACACTTACGTGTTATGAATATTTAAAATTTTTCTGATTAGAAAGTATACTGGAAGAAAATACACAGTAAAAGCTAATGGTATTAAGGTCAGAATTTTTTTCTTCCTGATTTCTTTCCTTAAAGGAAAAAATAAAAGGAAGATAACCTAACTACATAAAAATTTTACAATTCTATATAGCAAACTGACATCAAAATAGGAATAAGATGCTTAGTGTGTTGCTAGGCACTATTCTAAGGACTTCACATAGATTAACCCATTCAATTTACACAATTATTTTATGGGGCAGGTATTATCATTTTATTCATTTGACAAATGAGAAAAGTGAGGCACAGAGAAGTTAAGTAAGGCCACAGATTAAGTGAAGGGCAAAAAGAGGGTTTGAACCTTGTCAGTCTGGGTCCTCGGTCTGCTTTCAAATACTATGCTATAATTCTGCCTCTCTGACAAACTCTGAAGAAAAATACCTTTCCAGAGCACAAGAAAATTGGATGTGGTCTTATTTTTTTCACTGACATCTGGGTAGTGACCCCGCTTTCTTTCCTATGATCATGTCATCTTGGAGGTGTTAAACTTCACTCAAGAACCAGGAAAAGTCCAATGTTTGTGAAAATTGCTGTAAACTGAACTGTTCGGATTCCTGGTGTATGTTCTTCCAGAATAGTTACATAAGGCACAGTATAAAAGGTTTGTTGTATAGCAACAAACAAACTGTTTTGTCAATTCTGTGCCTTATCAGGGCACCCTTGCTGCCTGTGACAGTCTTTGTGTCAAGTCCAAACCAAGCTGTGCTGCAGCTAGCCCTTCTCTGTGTAGTTCCTCACTTTGACTATGCACTGAATCCTAAACACATTGAGCATGATAAAAGGTGTGTGTATGTGTGTGTGTGTGTGTGTAAATGTGACAGATCAGAAAAGTGATACAAAATAAATAAAAAGCAAGTTTAGCACAACCCTATTCCTACAATTAGAACAAGCCCAAATCCTCTGATCTTTAGTAAAAAACAAACAAAAAAGTCCTGTTGTGAATCATGAACCTACATTTAATAGGATAAATAATAAATGTAATATCCTGTGCCAGTCAGGGTCCCAGCAGGAAACAGATGGTAGACTCAAATTAGGATAATTTAAAGAGGAATTGTTACAGGTAATATCCCCCAGGAAGCAGACTCTGTGATGGAGATTAACAGGAAGTTTATTGTGCAGTGCTCTGAGTATCTAAAGTAAAAAATAATTGAAGCAGAGAGAGAAGTTTAGCTGGAAATATCATCTCAATCAATATCTCTAATGGGAACCCTAAAACTGAGGTGTTCCTTCAGAGTTGTTCCTAGTCAGAGTAAAGAGGTGAGACTTAATGCCCCCTGCCTTGACCAGTTGCCAGATATGGCCACCCATGGAAAAGACATCACCTTGGGCAAGGCAGCTCCTTCTGCAGAGGGCAATGTCCAGGGAACAGGCCTGCCATCTGAGGGCAGCTGATGAAGTAAGTCCTCCCATCCTGAAGGAAGATCTTGACAATAGAGCACAGCATCCACTCTAGCATTCATCAAAAGAACTATTTCCAAAAACATATGCAGGATATGTGAAGAAATTCAGTTAGGAGATAACTTCATTAACAAAAGAGGTATGAAGTATTGACTCTCTCAACTAAGAGACTGAATATGTAAATGCACACATAAAACAACTCTGACCCACGATCTGTACCAATCAACCCAGGAATCCAACTCATAATCTTTCATAACCACCCTAGGAAGCCAGTCTGGTATCTCTAAGTCAGACTTGTAGAATACCAGGCTGTTATGTCTAATAATAGCTCATAAAGCCAAACAATAACGCCTGTAACAATCAGCCCAAATTGGCCAGCATTTGATTAATAACTGACAGTTTCCCTAATGTTTGTCCCTGCTCCCAATTAAGACAAATCATAGATAACCAAACATGCACTCCTAATATAGGATGCTCTATTTCAGTTAGTTTGTCTACAACTTTGCTATGCCAACAGTCTCTAATTGTGGCATGTGTGAGGCCACCCCTGTTTTCCAACATACAGCATTCCCCCTCCTCTGTCTGCCTTTGAGTCTCTGCCAAAACCCAAGTGATGGTGGCTGACTCCCTTCCTATGGCAAGCCGACTAAATAGCCTTTGTTTACTCATTTGTGTGGTCTTCATTTATTTCCACACAACACAGCCTCCACTGAGAAAATGGTCTCAAAGCAAAATTAAAGAAGATGGTTTACCTAGTCCTGAGACATCTAGACCCAAACCTGCAGCTTCTGAAAACCATCCAAGAGTTTTCTTTGCTTTACAGAATAATCACTCACAATCATGAATATACTACCTTGCTTTTAAGACACAACTAGTTGAAATCTTAGGTTTTATTTGCATGTATCTAATTACTAGAGATGTTGAACATTTTTTTCATGTATTTGTTGATCAATTGTATATCTTCTTCTGAGAAGTGTCTGTTTGGCTCCTTAGCCTATTTATTTGATTGGATTGTTTGTTTTTTAGTGGTAAGTTTATTGAGTTCATTATATATCCTGGAGATTAGTGCTCTATCTGATGTGCCTGTGGCAAAAATTTGCTCTCATTCTATAGGCTCTCTGTTCACCTCAATGATTATTTCTTTTGCTGAGAATAAGCTTTTTAGTTTGAATCCATCCCATTTATTGATTCTTGATTTTATTTCTTGCACTTTCAGAGTCTTGTTAAGGAAGTTGGGCCCTAATCTGACATGATGATAGGCTCAGGGTCCTTGATCCATTTTGATTTGAGTTTTGTGCATGGTGAGAGATAGGGATTTAGTTTCATTTTGCTGCATATGTATTTCCAGTTTTCCCAGCACCATTTGTTGAAGAGGCTATCATCTCACTATCATCTCATTCAGAATGGCAGTTAACAAGAATACAAGTAACAATAAGTGTTGGCAAGGATGTGGGGGGAAGGCACACTCATACATTGCTAATGGGACTGCAAATTGGTGCAACTAATCTGAAAGGCAGTATGGAGATTCCTTAGAAAACTTGGAATGGAACCACCATTTGATGCAGCTATCCCACTCCTTGGCCTACGCCAAAAGGACTTAAAAATAGCAAACTACAGTGACACAGCCATTTCAATGTTTATAGCAGCACAATTCATAATTGCTAAACTGTGGAACCAACTTAGATGCCCCTCAGTAGATGAATGGATAAAGAAACTGATATATATATACATGGTGGAATATTACTCAGCATTAAAAGAGAATAAAGTTATGGCATCTGCAGTTAAATGGATGGAATTGGAGAACATCATGCTAAGCGAAATAAGCCAATCCCCCCAAACCAGGGGCTGAATGTTTTCTCTGATAAGTGGATGCTAATCCATAATGGAAGAGGCATGAGATGAGTGGAGGAACTTTGTATGAGGCAAAGGGGAGAGGGGTCAAGGGGGTAGGAAAGATGGTGGAATGAGAGGGACATCATTACCCTAGGTACATGTATGATCGCACAAATGGTGTGACTCTACCTCATGTACAACCAGAGAAGCAAAAAATTCTGTTCCATTTGTATACAATGAATCGAAGAGCTTTCTACTGTCATGTTTAACTGAGAACTAATAAAAATATTTAACTAAATAAAAAAAGACAACTAGGTGGACATCAGGTTCAGAAGAGAAAGTCTGAGGAAGAGTACAACAAAAAGATTTAAGATCTACCAAAATACCATAGTGAAAAACAGACTTCATTTTTTTAACAGACCAGTTAACAACTCTTAGTTATTCCAAACATTTCACATGAGAATATGCCCTGGAGTAAGGTACTATGCAAATACTCCAGATCTAACATGAATAGGCAGATTTGAGAGCAAGAAGCTTTAGGGATGAAAAAAAAATTACTTTCTTAAATACAAAGGGGACACTTTCTGTGTTCTCTTCTTCCCACCCTGAATCACCATATCCTCAGAAACCAAACTGGGTAATTTTTGCCTACAAGGGATTTTTGTTAAGACCTCCTTGTTGTTCCAGCATGTCACTACTAAGAACTCAACTTTCAGGCCACATGCTAGCTTATTAACTCAAATAAGCAATTCATACTAGACATTCTGTATTTTACTGCTTAATCATTGTAGATTTTATGCCATTTTTTGCAAAGAAGTATGGTGCAACCATTATGTGAAGCTTTTTTTTTTTAAAAAAAGTGGGATTTTATTACTTAAAAATCAGTTATTACTAAACTGTCTTTGGTGCAAGATTAAGATATACAAAATGCTCATAAATATACATTAATGTGGTTGTGACAATTATGTGGTAAAATATGATTTTCAGAATGACAACAGCCCAGGGGAAAGAGTCAGATGAAAGAGAAATTGTGCCATAAAATAATTTATTAGACAGTTAAATATATATCACCTGTAGCCAGACCTGAGTAAGACTAACTTATCAACCCTTGTTAACACTTCAGCAGGCCTCATTATCTGGGTTTTGAGCTGACCCCCTAAAAAGGGACTCAGATGGATTCTGTTTAAATGAGAGGGGTTTCTAAGAGGCTTGGGTTTACCATGAAAATCCTGATAAATGGCACAAAAACATGTATTTGGGATTGATGGAGAAAACACTGGGGAGCAAAGAAGAGGGCTATGAAAAAAACCAACTTTTCCTATGGCTGATTCTGACCTTTAGTTTAACTAGCTCATGAGTTATATATGGGTAGAAGATTTTAGAACATAGGCATATTATGATTAAATAGTGTATTTGGGGTAGGAGAAGTGAGCTTAGAGATTATTTGGTGAACCATTATTCTTTATTTGCCCAGACCAACTCCTCCTAACTACCTGCCAGGCCCTCTCATCACCAATCCACTCTAATGGTTAATGAGAACTCATCAGTGAGGCAAGACTTTGTTCCCCATGGGTGTATGATTGTCCACCTTTGCTTTCATAGACTATCAGTTGAAGAAGGCACTCCACACTTCCAGTGATCCCCAAAGAGTACATACGTATTCGCCCAGCTATGCATTTTAGAGCCTGGTCCACTATCTCATTGAAAAAAAACATTTATGGGGCTAGGGTTGTAGTTCAGTGGTAGAGCACTTGCCTCCATGCATGAGACCCTGGGTTCCATACTCAGCATAACATAAAAATAAGCAAATAAAAATAAAGATATCATGTCCATCAACAATTTAAAAAAGAAAAAAATTATAAAATGTTTACTTAATTCTTATAACAGCCCTATAAGTTTCTTATACTTTACATGGAAGAGGGTCAAATTGTGCTACATCAAATATGCTACTTTGCATAAGGATTATTTTCAGATAAAGGCAATTAAGAAACAACATGCACCCAAGAAACTCTTTGCCCTCCTCCTAAAAGCAAGGCATAAATTTCCCTTTGTGAAGGTGTATCCCCTACTCAAATAGCAGGAAGAAGAGAATGACTGTTCATCACCAGAGACAATTTGGAGATGGCATTCAGTCTGCATAACAAATATTACTAAATAATACTTATCTTCCATTATAGTTTCTCCCATATATGTACTTTTTCACAATTTACTACCCTAGAAACATAAACCCATTTTATTTTGTCTAGTTACTTCTTAACAATTTATTCCCCTTTAATAAAGTAGTATATAAGCTCTCAAGCCTAACCACTTCTTTGGGTTTTTACTTCTTCTCTGTAAAACGTCTGTGTGGATGCTTAATAAACCTTTTCTCCTAATCTGTCTTTTGTCAGTTTAATTTGAAGGTTCCAGTTAATGAACCCAAGAGGATAGAGAAGAAGTTTTTCCTCTATTACATTAATCCCATTTTACAGATGGGAAATTGGGTCGGCAAGATGGAGGCCAAAATATCTAGTAGCTAATGCCAGAATTTGGAGTCAGGCAGTCTGATTCTAATACCTATGCTCTTTCTTAACTAATCCTCTAAAACAACTTCAGTTTAGAGTACAATTCTTCTGTATAGCCCAGGGGCCACTTTGTATTCAAAATATATACTGAGTCTTCAACTACTAGAATCATCCCCAGTGAATCAAGAAACACTACAAGAAGCACTAGATAGAAGCAGCCTCGAATCTGCCATCCCCATAGGAAACTCACACTCTTGGACACATGCCCATTGGGTGAAGGATGGAAAGAATCTCTTGAAGTATTTAAATACCCCATGTTGTGTGGCTGGGGATGTGGCTGAGTGGTAGAGTGTTTGCCTAGTATGTGTGAGACCCTGGGTTCAGTCCTCAGCATTGCAAAATACCTACGTTGCATTGCAAAATACATACCTCCTATTGTATATGGTGACAAAAAGGAGATAATCAAAGTATGATTTCACCAATCACATGGTTTGCTGCCATATGAAGATTTTTCCTTAGATTCCCAATGCTTAAAGAATGGGAGAATAACATGAACCAATTTCTCGGGGAATACACTCAATAGTCAGGTACATTAACCACATAGTGAGTTCCAAAATTATTAGAGTCCAGTTGCTCAATTAAGATGAAAGCAGGCCTCTGTGGAAAGTAAAATCTAATTAAATTTTGAAAAGTATCTTTAATTTTTTGCAAGTAGTTTCTCCGGAGAGATGGTGTCTAACAGAGTATGGATCTGAGATGACAATTTAGGTCCTTCAGTACTAGGAGTGATGCCAGTCTTGGTAGGAGAGGTATCAAAGATCAAAGGCTATCAGGGTGTGGCACTGTTGCAACTGGGGCTGGCAGGAAGCAGCTGAGAGGGCAGCCTGCCATGGCTTAAGTTATCAAAGTGTCTGTCAAAATCTTCAGTTTAAATGTATTTGAAGTTCAGTAGCTGAAGCTCATACATGGGGTCTCATAAGACATCACATGCTAGAGGGAGAAGCCCACTCCAAGTCCTGTCACAGCAAAACATGTCACCCATGTATCAAACTATTATGTGTTTGGAATCTTGGGATCATTTCAAAGTTACATAACACTCTTCTACCACTCTTTGCTACACACATATAGGAAAGTTCATGTATGCTAAATGTGCATATGAGGCTGGACTGCAATGTATTAACACAAGGTGTGTAGATTTCCAAAAGTCTTAGAAATATAATGAAAAAGAGGACAGATGAGAAAAATCTAGGGTTTTAACAGATGGTCCCAACTTAGGATGCTTTGACTTAAAGTTTTCTGACTTTACAATGGTGCAGAAGTAATACATATTGAGTAGAAACCATCCTTGGTATGGTTTTATTTTATATTATTTTTGGTGGATTTTGTTTTGCTTTTTTGAGACAGGGACTTGCTATGTTGCCCACAATGGTCTTGAATTCATGGATTCAAGTGATCCTCACACCTCATCTTTCAAAGTATCTGAGATTATAGGTACACACTACCATGCCCAGCTTAATCCTTCAATTTTGATCTTTTCTTGGACTGGTGATATAAGGTCTGATCCTCTAATGATGCTGGGCAGTGGGAATGAGCCACAGCTCCCAGTCAATCCTGCAACCTTGAAGAGGAACAACTTACCCTATTAGCGCTCTGTGTTGCTAAACTAGGATGTGTGGTAGGTCAGGTGGATTACATGCATTTTCAACTTATGATATTGTCAATTTACAATGGGTTTATCAGGATATAACTCCACTATAAATCAAGAAACATATGTACTTTGGTCAAACTCACTGCCCTTGTTTTGCTTCAAGTCAGCCTATGACTGTGCAGCAATTATAAAATATGAACTCTGCTGGTCAACAGAAAGCAGAGCAATTGGAAAGTCCTGGTCAGTGCTTTTAATAAACTCAGCAGGAAAAAGCCAGCCAAGAGGGCAAGGGAAGAAGGGAAAACCCTGGGGAGGGTTCTTCCCAGTAAGGTTGCTGTGAGAAGGCAAAGCACTGAGCATTTCTGACCATTCTCCTATTTCCTGGTCCCCTATTACATTGAGAAAATAGCCTCAATGGGCTTCTGAGCCTTGGACCTAGTGGAAGTGTTTGGATGAGCTAAAGTTGATGTCACACATACATCCATGCAGCTTCCAGAGGCTCATGATTAATTTGTTAAGAAAATCACAGCCTACACTTTCATCATATCAGTAAGACATTCCAGGTGGTGAGTACTAAGCTAATGTGTGCACCCCTCACTTGGACGGAACCACTTGGCCTCACATCATGAGATGTGAGCTATAAACAGAAATGGCAGATGCTGCACGTCCCACCTCATTACCTAATCCCTTCAAATGAAAAGCAATAAACATGCTGCTACTTTAAACACACTGTGTTTGTTCCACATTAATGGAAACTCTATGTTCTAGTACAAGTATTGGATATCAGGTTATTGGTTAATAACAGTTCATTAATCTAAAACAAACAATTGGAGCATTCATTTGCAAGGTGGTTACTAAACGGGGATCCTGAAATAACCCCTTTCAGGCTTCATTGAGCTTGGTATCAGGGTGACTCTACAATGACAGGCTTTGGATATATGCATTTACCCCATTGGCAGAGAGATTTCTATAATACCTACACGTTCCAGGAACAATGAAGGAGTAGGAAAAGGAGGCAGAGGGAAAAGATAGAAGGGGAGAGGTGGAGAAACCAGAGAGGGTGAGAGGAAGAGAAAAAGAACAGGAAGGATAAAGGAATCAAGTCAGTGAGGGGAGAAAACAAAGAAATCTATCATATATTGGATGAGTTGGAATTTTAAGGGAAGAAAAATAATAGCATAAAGCTTCTGTTATTTATTAATACAAGAGGATTTTGGTTGCTACTACTGCAGCTGACTGTACACCATGGTGAATGAGCACTTTTCTTTTAAGGAAAAGACCTACTAGAATAACTTAAGCAATGCTAAGGAAAAGGAAGGTTGGAGAAAAGATGATGAGGTTTTTAATTTACTATTATTGCTATACTACAAGGGAATCCCAGGTAGAATAAGGTCCAGGGTGCTTTTGACCTGATTTTACTAGCATTTCTAATCCTGCCTAGAAGCACTAATTGACAGCAGGTAGATTTTATTCAAAAGGGAGAGAAGAAAGGGAAAGACATCAGTCATCAAATGTTGTTTACCATTGTGGCTCCCAACTGGCATTACACCAAAGGCTGAGAACAATGGATAGAAGATGCAAAAATAAAGGTGGGAAGGTTCTCAGGCTTTCTGGCTGTGCTGCAGTGCAGATCTGAAAGAAGCAGGGGACCCAGGAGTAGTCACTGAGTGCTGCAGAGAAGGTACACTCAGATTCTGCAGTTAGTTTCCCTTCAGAGGGTTTTGCTAGGTGACATTTACTTCAGAATTTTAATGTGTAAAATGGTAGAATATTTGGGTTTACTTTTGCTGAGAATATTTAGGCAGAGAATCTCAAAAGTAAGGTGGATAAATAAAGTTTAAGCCGGGGGCAGTGGCTACACCTGTAGTTCTGGCTACTTGGGAGGCCAAGACAAGATTGCTGAAGCCCAAGAGTTTGAGGTCAGCCTGTGCAAGAGTGAGATCCCATCTCTAAAAAGTATATAATAAAAAATAAAGTTTAGAAGCTTGGTACTGAAATCATGATCTGAGGACTACCACCAGCAGCAGCATCTAGGAGCTGGTTAGAAACACACAATCAAGTCCCATTCCAGGCAGACGGAATCAAAACCTGAATGTTAGTAAAATCCTGACAGCATTTTTAATAGGTAAATGAAAACGTGAGTAACCCTGGTTAAGAGAAAAATGGTACACTAACAACACAAATATTTATTCATTGAAAGTCTTGGTTCTGCGGTGCTTACATGTGTATGCCCTTATAACTGACAAGTGCGACCTCCATCCCATTCCCCATCTCACAACTAAGGCAGGTGTTTCTAATCCATTAATCAATAGTGGACACCAGAAGCATTGTCCTGAAGTGTGAAGATCAAAGGTGACTGGGGTTGGCATCCTGGCTTAGCTTGTTATATGTGCAAGCACACACATGCACATGCCTTTTTCAAAGATTCTCAAGTTGTAGGATGCATCCAAATTGTCAAGAGGACTTAGTAAAATACAGATTTCTGAATACAGGTCCTACATTTTTTAATCAGTAGGTCTAGGTTTGGGCCTGAAATTTTACATTCCTAACTCATTCTAAGTGTTGATGCTGCCAGTCTAGAGATCACAAATTAAAAATTACTGCTCTCTAACCTTCTGCTAAGCCTCTCCCTCCTGTAAAAGCATTGCCCTCTATCCCCTCCCTATAGAGCCTTGTGTTCTGCAAGATGAGAGGTAATAATTTGATGTGGCAGTAGATATTATAGGCTGTTATCCTGTTATAGGCTTAGTATACCTTAATCAAAAATGCTTGGGACCAGAGGTATTTCAGTTTTTCTGGTTTTGGGAAGGTTTGCATAGGTTTTATGGGGTTGAGCATCTCCAAAATCCAGATTTTTGAGCTTCATGTCAGCACACAGTCAGATTTTGGAACATTTTGGATTTCCAGATTAAGGATGCTCAACCTGTATCTTTCAAAGAACAGAAATTTCATGAGTATTTTAAAAGAAACTCGTGAGAATATTATCTTAAACAAATTATCTAAAGATGATATTCCATAAGAGCCGTATGTTAGAAATCATGATGATATTTGAGGGCAGGCAAAGTCATGCTGTGTCCCCCAGGTACCATCATCAAGATGTTTGCTACTTAGGCCTCACCAACAGTACTAGAAGTTGGTTCCTGTGAATCTTGCCAGATAGGCATGAGTCACTCTACCAGGAAGGGCCCTTTATGATACAATAAAAAAGAAAAAAAAAAACCTTTCAAAAGTGGAGAGGCTGTCTTGCATTATAATTGAGGGACAAATAGGTTCTTTACCTTATTTTAAAATGTAAAGCTATCAAACTAGTCACAGTGGCACAGGCCTATAATCCTAGAGGCTTGGGAGGCGAAGGCAGGAGGATCAGAAGTTCAAAGCCAACCTCAGAAACTTAGTGAGGCCCTAAGCAACTTAAGAAGACCCTGACTTGAAATAAAAAATAAAAAGTGTTGGGGATATTGCTCAGTGGTTAAGCACCCCTGGATCCAATCTCCGGTACAAAAAAAAAA